>NC_133751.1:113307401-113613382 GCF_036562045.2 Rhinolophus sinicus
TTGGGGAATATTGGGGAACAGTGTGTTTCTCCAGGGCCCATCAGCTCCAAGTCATTGTCCTTCAATCTAGTTGTAGAGGGCACAGCTCAGCTCTAAGTCCAGTCACCATTTTCAATCTTAGTTGCAGGGGCCACAGCCCACCATCCCATGAGGGAATTGAACCAGTAACCTTGCCACTAGGAGCTCATGCTCTAAACAACTGAGCCATCTGGCCACCCCTCCAGCGCTTCAGCGGAGGCTCGTTGTCTTGAATCTAGTTGTGGAGGGTGCAGCTCACTGGTCTTTGTGGGAATCGAACCAGCAACCCTGTTGTTCAGAGCTCACACTCTAACCAACTGAGCCATCTGGCCTCCCCCTGAAGACCACTTTTAAGGGACATATGAGATCTGACAGTTAAGTTTGTGAACTCTGTTGCAACAATGTTGCTAAACTTTTTTGATATTAAAGGGATTATTCATTATGAATTTGTACCAAATGGACAGTTAACCAAGTTTACTATTTGGAAATACTGAAAAGGCTGCGTGAAAAAGTTAGACAACCTGAACTTTTTGCCAACAATTCATGGCTCTTGCATCATGACAATGCACCAGTTTACATGGCACTGTCTGTGAAGGTGTTTTTAGACAGTAAACAAATGACTGTATTGGAACACCCTCCCTACTCCCTCCATCTGACCCCCAATTACTTCTTTCTTTACCTGAAGATAAAGGAAATACTGAAAGGAAGACATTTTGATGACATTCAGGACATCCAGGGTAACGCCATAGCAGCTCTGATGGCCATTCCAGAAAAAAAAAAAAAAAAAAAATGGTTTCAAGGGTGAACTAGGTGCTGGCATCAGTGCATAGCTTCCCAAGGTGTGTACTTTGAAGGTGACCATAGTGATATTCAGCAATGAGGTATGTAGCACTTTTTCTGGGATGAGATCGTGAACCTAATTGTCAGACTTCGTAAGCGTCTTCATTGGCTGCCCTCATCAGGAATGTACACCTTCAGAGGGAGGCACTAAGGCTACTGAGGTCTCCTTCTTCCAGGTCTTCTGGGGGCCTCGGGGATCTGGGATGAGGCTCAGCACAGTTTTCCTACTGGCCAGGGATGTTCTTGCAGACCACCGATGTTCAGATATCATGTTGCCTGCCAAGAACCAAGCAGCTTTCTCTGTTTACATTCCTGAGGGCATGTAAGGAATCCCTCACCCTGCAGTGCTCTTGGGGCAGTGTTAACAGCCCTATCTCTCTGTAATGCTGTGAACAGTGTCTGGTGGCTAATCTCTTTCTTGTAGGCATAGCCCACCTCTGATGATGATTTTCTTAGAGCTTCACTGCCCCTCATCTCCTGGCTGAGGGGTGTGGTGGAGAGGGGGATCACAGGGCAAGGAGTGGGTAATTTTTCTTGTACCATGAGTATTTTATTTCCTAAAAACCTGAATATATTTTTAAAAAGACCTGTTTCTCCTCTGCCCCTCTTCAGTCATCCACTGTATACCCTGCATTAAGTAGTTACCCAGTAGTGGCTGTTCCAGAAATATTTCCATCCCATCTTTGAAGCCCTGATAGGGGGCTACATCTGACCACATTCATTGATAGATCTCTTTTCGAATATGGGCCTTAATCACCAATTACAGGGCAACTGAAAAACTTTCACTCTGCATCCTATTACAGTAGCTATCATTATTATCAACAGGGACAGTAGCTCCTTTGTTCACACCAAACTGGTAGCCCTCTGTTTTCTCCTTTGTGACCATTGTATAATGTCTAGTTTCTGGATGCCAGTGTATTGGGACATGAATATTGTAACTTTCTCCTGCATACATTTCCAATGGATATTCCTTAATAATCATTTTATGGTTTTAAAAATAGCTCCATACCTTCTTCAAGATCTTGTTTCCTGTGTCAGAAAGAGTTATTGGTCTTCCTCATGCTGAGAAAAATAACATTAGAAGAAAAGAATATAGTACATTCCCCAGGGGAACTGTGGGAGGGGCCTACCAAACCATTTCAACAGAGCTGTCATCTTTCTGCAAATCCTGGCCACATCTCCTTTTAGACTCTACCTTCTAATAGCTGCTGTCCAATTCCCAGTTTAATGAGTCATCTTATAGGAAAACCCAGAGTCAACAAAATGCTGTGTATACTGGAAGAACGCTGTTCTTAGGTAGTGAAACTATGTTGTGCCACCCTGGGGGTGCAGTTTGAATAACTGTCCATGCTATTCTGACCGAGTTAACATACCTGGAGGTATCTCTTAAGTAGTACCTTGAAAGGACTGACAGTAAAATCTTTTGAGTAGCCCTATGGTAGTAAACTAAGTTATATCTTTTTACCTGAGGCCAAACAGAATATTAGGACCACTTGGTAGCCCCTCCCCCCCTTCAACCCAACACTCTTATTAAATTGGAAGCAGAGAAACTAAAATTTCAATTAATTTTTTTAAAGAAGTTGAATGTTTTATTATTAAACTTTCCGTTTTACTGAAAGGCTGTTGCTTCATTATATAAAAACAGCACCAGCAAAAGCAGTATATTGCAAAATTAAGACAGTATTTGTTCATCTCTGACACTGTAACAACTAACAAAAACTTTCTTCACTACCAGTTATTGCCAGTGGAAAGATTGTTACTAACTATTTTGACCCAAATCCAGAGACCGATATAAGCAAGTTACAGAATCCTATAGGGCTTAAGATAACAACGTTATGGTTGAATTACAAACATGGGGCTGAGAGCGACAGGGAGGTGTTGGCTGCAGCCTGCAGCCCTTGTGCTGCCTCCACCCACCTGTTCCCTGAAGCCTGAGACAGGGGGGTGCCATCCCAAAGATGTGCTCCAGCCTCAGTCTGCTCTTGCTGCATAAATGCACGGAGAAACATGAATGGATAACAATAGAAAATGGTATTGGAACAGTAAGAATCAACAATTTTGCACGGGAAGCTTTGGGAGGTGTTGTTTACTCTAGTTTGCATGAAGTTGGAACAAAATTGATCAGTTAATGTCAATTAAATACTTTTTACTTATTTTTATTATTCACATATATGATATCCTTTCCTCAACTTTTTCAGGCTCCCCCAAAACAGAACTTCACTTGTCTATGGAGAAATTTAGTACTTCCTGGATTCCGCAAGAGGTAGAGACAGTGAGTTCCCATGGCCCAGCACTGAGATTCAAGTGGCAACATTTATTTCTCTCCACAGCACAGTTGCTAAGGCTCTGGTTTCTCTCTTTCCTTTCTTGTGCTCAGGCTTCCTGACTCCTGACTACTTTCCGGACATCTCTTTCTCCCCACTCCTTCCCACAGGTTTCTCATTTTTTCTGTCAGAGCTATTTCACTTTGCCCCAGCATCTTTACTTTGTATTTTGCATATGTTCCTTAAAATTTGTTCCAAGAGTAGCAGATGCTTTTGTTTTTGAGGTTTTTGTTTGTGCTCAATAAAGGAAAGACGATCTGGTCGCTAGGATTCTCCCTCCTCTGAAGGCAGTAGCCTGTAACTAATGACAAATAATTTCTTTCTGTCCCATGCTAATATTCAAAATAAGAGATTTATTACACCTATTCAATGAGATAAAAACAATTTAAAATTTAGCGTTTGTTTGAATTATATGCACAAACCCAAGTTAACTGGTACCATATTTTCTATTTATTCCACTGGTATTTTAGCACCTCTTGTAGATGGATACCTCAGGCAGATGCTCATATGGCCTGTCCATTAATAAGTGTTTGGGCAGCCTGGACCCTGAGCCTTAACAAGCTTGAGCATTACCCAGCCTGTTCATGCACACATAATACTAAGAGCAAATTAAAGTGAGATTTGAGCACTGCAGACTTTTTTCATCTTGTAGTAAAATACACATAACAGAATTTATAATTTTAAATACTTTAAGTGTATAATTCAGTGGTGTTGAAGACATCTATACTATTGTGCAACTATCATCACTGTCATCCCCACAAATCTTTTTATCTTACAAAAATGAAGTTCTATACCCATTAAATGATAACTTCCCATTCTCCTCTCCTACCCTTGCGACCACCATTCTACTTTCTCTCTCTATAAATTTGACTACTCCAAGTACCTCATATAAATAGAACCATACAGTATTTTTTTTTTAATGACTGACTTATTTCACTTAATGTCATCAAGACTCCTCCGTGTTGTAGCATATTGAAGAATCGCCTTCCTTTTTAAGGCTGGATAATATTCCATTGGATGTATATACCACATTGTGCTTATCCATCCATCCATCCATGGTCACCTGGGTTGCTTCCACCTTTTAGCTATTTTTAAAAATGCCACTATGAACATGTGTACAAATGTCTTTTTGAGACCTTGTTTTCAACTCTTTTGGGTATATGCCCAAAAGTGGAATCAAATGGTAATTGTATTTTTAATTTTTTGAAAAACTACCATACTGTTTTCAAAAGTTTCTATACCATTTTACTTTCCAACTAACAGTGCACAGATTCTAAGTATTTTGTTTGCTTATGGTAGCCATCCTAATGCATGTGAGGTGGTATCTCACTGTAGTTTTGATTTGCATTTCTCTAATGATGAATGATGTTAAACATCTTTTCATGTGTTTATTATACATTTGTATATTTTCTTTTGATAACTATCTAGTCAAGTCCATTGCTCATTTTTGAATCATGTTGTTTTTTTGTCATTGATCTTTAGGAGTTTTCTGTATATTCTGAATATTAGTCCCCCCTCAGGTATATAATTTTTCTCCATTCTGTTGGTTACTTTTCACTCTATTAATATTGACTTTTGGTACATAATTAAAAAAAAACAGCTTTTCATGCAGTCCAATACTATAATTTTTATTTTGTTATCTGCTCCTTTGGTGTCATCCAAAATAATAATAATAATAATAATAATAATAATAATAATAATAATAACCTAGCCAAATACATGTTATAAAGTTTTTGCCGTATTTTTTTCCTAAGACATTTATTGGTTTTGGTCTTATATTTAGGTTTTTGATCCATTTTGAATTAATTTATGTTTATGGTGTTAGTTGAAGGTCTAACTTCATTCTTTGGCATCTGGATAGCCAGTTTTCCAAGCACTTTTATTAAAAGACTGTCTTTTCTCCACTGAATGGTCTTGGCATCCTTGTCAAAAATCCTTTAATCATTGTTGACTTTTAACAAATAGACAGCCACATATTTTTCCAGCAAAGTGTGTTTATCCTGGGAAAACAAAGAATTGCAATTCAGGACATGTGGTCTAATGGTGAGCCACATGAAAGTCCAGTAAAACAAAGGAAAGGAATGCTCTTTTTTGGACTTGGGAGGGGATGTTGTAAACAGAGGCTACTGGGAGGAATTAAAAGTTCAAAGTATAGTGACTATTCATTGGCTGAGTTATGACAATCTCCCATTGGCTAAGCCATTACTGGGCAAGAAATATTTTCTTCTTCCTGCTGGGCTAGTAATGCAGCATCACTTTCTGTTGGAGATGCAAGGTAGTCCCTTTTTGTTGGGATCAGTAGTGTATGTTGAATGACACCTGCATGAGCGGTCTCTCTTCTAGCTTCCTGACTCCATTTTAAATAAAGTTTCTGTTTACTAATTTTTACACCATATATAAACATTTATTTATGAGCTCTCTATTGTGTTCTGTTGGTCTATATGTTTGCCTTTATGCCAGTAACACACTGTTTTGACTATTGTAGCTTAATAGTAAGTTTTGAAATCAGGGAGTGTGAGTCCTGCAGGTTTATTCTTCCTCAAGATGATTTTGGCTATTTGGAGTCCTTTGACATTCCATAAACATCTTAGGACGTTTTTTTCTATTTCTATAAAAAGACATCATTGGGATTGTGATAGGAATTGCATGGAATCTGTAGATTGCTTTGGATTGTGTGGGCATTTAAACAATATTAAGTTTTCTAATCATAAATATGGAATGTGTTCCATTTATTTATCTCTTCTTTCATTTATTTTAGCGATGTTGTGTAATTTTCACTTCCTTGATTAATGTAAATCTTTCACTTCCTTGATTAATTCCTAAATGTTTTATTCTTCTTGATGCTAGTATAAATAAAATTGTTTTTGTCATTTTCTTTTCAGATTGTTCATTGGACATGAATGAAAAATTCAACTTTTGTGTGTTTGTGTGTGTGTTGACTTTGTAGTCTACTTTGCTAAATTTATTTATTAGTTCTAACAGATTGTGTGTGTGTGTATGTGTAATCTTTAGTGCTCTCCATATAAATGATCATATCATATCATCTGCAAACAGATATACTTCTACTCTTTATTGTCTAATTTGAATGTTTCATTTTTTTTTCTTCCCTATTTGCTCTGGCTAGAACTTCTAATATTATGTTGAATAGAAGTGATACAAGCACATGTCTCTCTTTGTTCCTAATCTTAGTGAAAAGCTACCAGTCTGTCACCATGGAGTATGATGTTTGCTGTAGGTGTTTCCTGCAGGGCTTTTATTATGTTTAAGTAGTTTGCTTTTATTACTAGTTTTTTGTTTTGTTTTGTTTTGTTTTTGAGGTTTTTTTGTGTGTGTGTGTGTGTTTGTGTGTGTGTGTGTGTGTGTTTATCATGAAAGGGTGTTGAATTTTTCAAATGTTTTTTCCACATCAACTTTGACACTTGGTGTCACTTCTTTAAGTGTTTGATTAAATTCACAGTGAAGTCATCAGGTCCAGGGCTGCTCTTTGTCAGAAGATTTTTGATTACTGATTCAATAGCACTAATTGTAGGACTATTCAAATTTTCTGTTTCTTTGTGATTTAATCTTTTATGTTTCTAGGAGGCCTTGTGTTTCTAGGAATTTGACCATTTCATTTACATTATTCAATTTGTTGGTATACAATTATTTATAATATTCTCCTATGATATTTTTGTATTCCTGTGTAACGGGTAGTAATGTCCCCACTGTCTTTTCTAATTTTAGTAATTTGTGTCTTCTGTCATATTTTCTTAATCCATTTAGCTAAAGTTTTGTCAATTTTGTTGACTTCTTTGAAGAAGAAACAACTTTTGGTGTCACATATTTTCGCTATTGAGTTTCTATTCCCCATTTCATTTGTATCTCTGCTATAATTTGTATTCCTTCCTTCTGCTAGCTTGGGTTTAATTTTTTATTATTCTTTTTCTAGTTCTTTAAGTAATAAAGTTAGGGTGTTTTGAAAAGTTGAAATTTTTTTTATTATAAATGTTTACAACTATAAATGTTCCCCTTAGCACTGCTTTTGTTGTGTCCCATAAGTTTAGGTATGTTGTGTTTTCATTTTCATTCATCTCTCAGTATGTTCAATTTCCTTTGTGATTGTATTTGTTCTACTAGTTATTTAAGAGTGTCATTTTTAACTTTCACAAATATGTAAAATTTCCCGTTTTTCTTCTTTTATTTCCGACTTCATCCTGTTGTGCTTAAAGAAGACATTTTGTATAGTATCTATATTTTAAAATATATTGAAACTTAATTTTTAGTTTAACATGTGGTATAACATGGCAAATATGCCATCTGCATTTGAGAAGAATGTGTATACCACTGTTTTTGGGTACAGTATTCTGTATATGTCTGTTAGATCTAATAGGTTTACTGTGTGTTTTAGTCCTCAGTTTCCATAGTTATCTTCTGTTTGCTTCTATTCATTACTGAAAGGGGTTATCAAAGTCTCCAACTATTATTGTAGAACTGTCTCTTTTTTTCCTTCAATTCTGTCAGTTTTTTCTTCATGTGTTTTCATGGTCTGTCATTAGGTGCATACATTTTTATAATTGTAATATATTCTGGCTGTATTGAACATTTAGTTAATATATAATGTCCTTTTTTATCTCTTGTAAAGTTTTTTTTTTTTAATTTAAAATTTATTTTGTCTAATATTAATATAGCCACTTCTGCTCTCTTTTGGTTACCATTTACATGTAGTATGCTTTTATATCCTTTTATTTGTGTCTTTGGATTTAAAGTGAGTCTCTTAGAGACAGCATATAGCTGGATCATGTGTTTTTATTTATTCTGCCAATCATCTCTAAGGTTTTTTGATTGGAGAGTTTAGTGCATTTACATTTAGTGCAATTACTGATAAGGAGGGACTTATTTCTGCCATTTTGGTATTCATTTTCTATATGTTTTATAATGCTTTGTCCCTTGTTCCCTGTCTTCTTTTCTGTTTAGTAGATTTATTTTGAAGTAAGTTATTTTGTATTACTTTCTCATTTCCTTTTGTTTATATTCTATAGCTTTTTACTTTTTGTTTACCATGAGGGTTGCGTTTAACACTTTAAAGTTATAGCACTGTAATTTGAATTTTACCAGCTTAACTTCAATAACATACAAAAAAATCTGCCCTTTACATTTCCATCTTCACCCCTTATAGTTGTTGCTGTCACAAAATTACGTCTTTATACATTCTATGCCTCCAAACGTATACTTTTTAAATGCATTAGTCTTTTAAATTATCCGGAAAACTAGATTTGGAGTTACATGCCAAAGTTACGTAAATACTAGCTTTTATATTAATACTTGTTTTGTTTTAAAGGTATTCATCTCAAATCACACAGGAAATAAAAGGTTCTCCCACAAGCTGTTAGTACAATAATACTAGCATTTTAAATTACTAATATATTTACCTTTATGGAGATTTCTATTTCTCCATATTACTTCAAGTTACTGTCTAGTGGCCTTTCTTCCTTCCTTCCTTCCTTTCTTCCTTCCTTCCTTCCTTCCTTCCTTCCTTCCTTCCTTCCTTCCTTCCTTCCTTTCTTTAATTCTTCCTTTTTTTACAGGATTCCCTTGAGCATTTCTCGTAGTCTCACTTGGGTAGGTCAGGGTCTAACTAACTCCCTCAGCATTCATTGATCTGGGAATGTCTTAATTTTGCCCACACTTTTGAAGGACAGTTTTATTGGATTCTTTATTATTTATTGGACACATTATTATTTGTCGTTGATGAAAGCCATTCTAACTGGTGTGAGATGATGTCTCATTGTGGTTTTTATTTGCATTTCTCTGAAAAACCTTCTGCACAGCGAATAAACAAACAAAACGAAACAAAAAACATCCACAAAATAAAGAGGCAACCAACTAAATGGGCGATTTTTGCAAACAACACCTCTGATAAGGGGCTAATATCCAAAATATATAAGGAACTCATATAATTCAACAACAACAAAAAACAAAACAAAAACAAAACAATCCAATTAAAAAATGGACCTGAATAGACCTTTCTCCAAAGAGGACATACAAATGACCAATAGACATTTGAAAGAATGCTCAGCCCTTATTTCTTAAAATATTGTCTGTTCTTTTTCTTCCTCTTTTGGAACTCCCACGTGCATATGTTGATTGACTTAACTGTCTCTCAGTTGCCTTAAACTCTTTGTTTTTCTCAATCTTTTTTCTTTCTGTTCCTTAGACTTTATAATTTCCATTATCTTATTTTAAAATTTGCTGATTCTTTCTTTTGCCTACTTAAATTTATCTTCAAATCCCCCTAGTAAAATTTTCATTTCAATTATTGTACTTTTCCCTTCCAGAAATTTGTTTCGGTTTTTTTTATCCTTTTTCTTTTATTTTATTTTCTTCCTTTTTTTTTTTTTTTTTTTTTTGTAATCTCTTTATTTACATTTCCATTTCTTCATATAGAGTTTTCTTGACTTCCTCCACACCTTCCTTTAGCTTTCTTTTTAAAAAATTTATTGGGCAATATTCGGAAACAGTGTGTTTCTCCAGGGCCCATCAGCTCAAGTTGTTGTCTTTCAGTCTAGCTGTGGAGGGCACAGCTCAGCTCCAAGTCCAGTCGCTGTCTACAATTTTCAGTTGTGGGGGGGCACAGCCCACCATCTCATGTGGGAATTGAACTGGCAACCTTGTTGTTGAGAGCTCGCATTGTAACCAACTGAGCCATCCAGCTGTCCCTAAAGCTCAGAGGCAGCTCATTGTCTTAAATCTACTAATTGTGGAGGGTGCAGCTCACTGGCCCATGTGGGAACTGAACCGACAACCCTGTTGTTCAGAGCTTGAGCCATCCGGGCGCCCCTCTTCCTTTAGTTTTCTGAACATCTTTAAAACAGTTGTTTTAGTCTTTGTCCAGTATATCTGATATCATATTTTTTTTCAGGGACATTTTCTGTTTATTTATTTTTCTCTTTTGAATGGGTCATAATTTGATGTTGCTTTTTATGCCTTTTTGTTCTTGTTGTTGTTGAAAATTGGACATTGTACTTTAATAATGTGTTAACTCTGGAAAACAGATTTCTCCCTTCCCAAAGATTTGCTGTTTTTGGTTATTGCTTTTTTTATGTTGTTGGTTTGTTTGTTTTAAGGCAATCTCTGTGCTGAGGATCAGCTTGTGGTATAAACTCAAGGTCTTTTTAGGTCTTTACTGAGCTTTATCAGAGGGATTATGATCACATTCTAGTTTTTCAATACAGGTGAGTAAGAAAAAAAAAATAAATTCCATAGAATTCACTTCAGCCCAAAGGGGTAAGTCTTGTAAAAATGAAGATAGGTATAAACACAACGGCTACCCACTTTTTGTCCGCACTTCTGTGATTAAAAGCAGGAATCAGTGATCAAAGCACAGATGTCCAATATTTGGAGGACAGGGTCCTTTTTGCCTACCCGGCTTCTACTTCAGGAAGACCCAGTGATGGTGGTGGATGCACAGCTACGACTGTGCTAAGAACTAAAATTGACAGAAATTAACCACAATTTGTTGTTTATGCTTTCTCCTGGAATTGCAAGTTTTTAATATAACCAAGAGTTCCAAATGGTTATATCAGACAGGTTTTGCCAGTGCAATTATTGTCTAGGTGGAGAGAAAAATTTCTAATGCTTCCTACTCTACTATTCTCCCAGAAATCTGAGCGTTATAGAATTTTTCGACCAATTTACGGGCATGATCTTTGTTCTGAGCCTTGTTCTTTTTCACATTTACTTGGTCCCTAGCCTTGTTTTTCATACCACTTTGCTGCTCAGATTCCATGAAATAATTTAGCTTCCTGGTTTGTGTCCCAACAATCTCCTAAGACATTCAGCATAGAACAGTAGTGAGGTACATGAGGGAAGAAATCCTAAACAGGAAACATAGGTCAGTCACATCCTAAGTTTGTGATCCTGACCAATTCACCTGGCATCTCAAAATCTCATTCTTCTCGTCAGTGAAATCAGGTTAGCTCACAAAGGTTTGTTGTAAAGATTACATCAGGCAAAAACAGTTAAATTGCTTTAGCAGAGTTTAAGAAACATGGCAAACTTCAACGCATTTTATTTGAAATTATAATTTTATCAGTTTTATTATTGTAAATAAAATGTCTGAGCATTTTCATTGCTAGCAAGTACCTGACCTTCCTCAGCACAGGTCTGGAGATCCTCACCTAGGCATTGCCCTCCTGTAATTCCACAGAAAGGCTCACCCTCTCCTTTGGTGATGTGCACATTGAAAAGTTAACTCTCAGCATATGGTCACTTGAGAGCTATTAGAGTCCCCTTCTCATAAAGGTCCCATCAAATGTCATTTTTTTCTTAAATATCGAAGACTTTATCATCTTTATAGCATTCCTGCTACATGTTCGATAAATGTTTTAGATACATTTTCTCATTTTATATATACAAACTATTTGAAGTAAGATTTTATTTTCATATAATGGGTAAAGAAATGAAATTTTAACAGCATTAAATAACATATTTATAGGTTGTATAACTAGCAGTGAAACACGCTCCTGGTAGCACCATAGACACTGCTTAATAAGTGAGTCCTGAGTCCCAAGGAAGTAGAGCAGAGGCTGCAATATGCCACTCAGAAGGGCTCTGGGAAGGAGTCAGGCCCTCATGGAGAAAATGGAGAATTTATTAAGGAGACACACATTTTATAAATTTTCAAATAGCAACAATATATGTAGATAATACAAAGAAACTCTTAAGGGTGTAAACTAAATATACGTGAGTCATAGATTAACCCATTGTGTATTAGCTGGTTTGATCTTAGAACATCAGTCTCTTACGGACTCACTGTGGTATCTATCAACATTGGTTAATAGTAGTACCTGTCTCATAAGAATATTTTGAAAATTAAATAAGCTAATAAATGTAAATAATTTAGTACAGTATCTGACACACAGCTAACACCAACAGTATCATTAATTAGCTCCTAGTAATTCAACAAATACTAAGCATACAATAATGTGTTGAGAGTTCTGATGTTTAACTTTCATTGTCATTTTTAAGTTAATATTTCAAGAGTATATATTGATATTTTTATTTTATTAAATATTTTTTTTTTTTTGTCCTAAGAGTTCTTTAGAAATCATCTTATTTCTCTTTCTGATTACAAAGTATTTGGTTATCTCATGACATGTGGATTTGTTAATTTGAGTCCTATTTCCAGAAAAGAGCACCTTTGAGTTATATGATGTTTGAAATTCTTCTGCTCCCTGTGTGACACACACACACATACATACACAAATATATATGCAATAGCTGCACCTTACGCACATATACATGCAGCATAAGAAAGATGTCAGGAAGGATCCCTGTGCCCTAAATTCACTCTCTCTTTTGCTCTGTGCTGTTTATCTTAACACCGATTGATGTGGTTGTTCAGATAGGATCTAAAGCACCCTTATGACAGTTATCCAGTTATGTTACATCTGCTATAGAACCCACAGGTGATCAGGTCAGCTTCCTGATGAAGCATGTGGAGAAGGAGGGCTCTCTGAACCACTCATTTAACCATCTGTGTGTCATTCCATCCTCACTGACAAAGTAACTGCAAGTGTGGACCTAGTTCAGTCTTTCACTCTCATTTTATATTTGGGTACCATCTTATTTTAGGAATTCTTAACCCTCTCTTTATAAAGTCAAAGACTTATGTATAAATTATTTGCAAGGCATTTCTTTAGCAAGTATGTCATATTTTCAATGCTGTAGCACAACATATGTGGTCCAGTTACATTTAATATTTTGTGTTTCCATTTTTTCAACTTAAAATGTTAGGAGTTGACTGTACAAACTTGGTATTATTCTGCCTGGTTCAACACTTCCATGAGCTTAGGGCAATTACTGTAGAAATGTTTCTTTATTTAAATGTACCTTATAACTCAAGCCAAGAACTTACCATATTTTTCATTAACAAACATTATGTTTATATTGCTATTTTAAATTATCAAATATTTGCAGCGCATGTTGTTTTAATCAACCCTCATAAAGAACTATGAAGAACTATAATAAGGAAGAAAAGGACAGTTAATAACAATGGGGTTTCCTGAGTGTATTGCGGTGATTTGGTGTTTCTTTTCACATGTATTATCTTATTTATCCATAAAAACAACCATGTAAAGTAAATATTGTTTACCGCCCATATACAGAGTAAGAAACTGAGTGTCGGATAGGACAAATTAATGACCCATAGATATATAACTAAAAAAGTGGCAGAGAAAGGATTAAAATCCACAACCAAAGCCATCTAAGCTGCTTTGTCTTACCATACTTAGGAGTCTTTGTGTTCTGTATTCAAATCTAGAATATGGTAGATATTGTTAAACCCAAGTAGCATACAATTGTACTGATGTGATTTTAGAGTGCATTTTAATAAAGTACTTAAGGACCTATAGCTAGGCAAGAGCAGACCCAAGAACAATATTCTCTTACTAGTTAAAATAAGATTGATTCCATGTTGACTGTTAATAGCCTTAAATTTTCCATTTAACATATCTTTTACCATATCAAGGTGAAATTATTTTTGAAAGAATTATCTTCAAAGTCCTGAAATAAGGAAAATGGTTTGTTTTTCTTCTAACAAGCAATGCTGAAATCAGGCTTATTAGCAATAACAACAACAAAGAGCTAAAAGCATAGTTTTCATGAACAATATACTCTCCAGAATGTGTGTTTATGAGAACAGATGTGTTTGGAGATGAGAAAAGAGCACTTTTTCATTCCTGACATGATGTAAATATGTCACTCTCAATTTGTGCACTTCCATTCAATTTCTGAGAAACATTTAGCTATTTTTTGATTGGTTACATAAAAGTAAAGGACGCAGATTTATACTTTGTTTAAATAAAAAGAATGTGAAGGAAGCAGATTGTCAAGGAGATAATGTTTTGGAGGAGATGATACTTGACAGTGAGAGGGCTGATCAGGAGAGGAGGGTACCACACCCACACGAAGCCACATGGAGAATGAACCAAACCATAAACTCTGTTCTAAGTGGTGCAGTTTCCATTTGTTTAAAAAATAAAAATTAAAATGTCATGTTGTTACAGATTCTCTGGAGTGTGGATTGGGAGTAAGTTGGGCTAGGAATGAACCCACTAAGTGCCCTCGAGTTCTCTCTTTACTGGAGTGTTTTTGGAACACATACTCCTTCTTTATTGGAATGTTTGTCTTTCAGCTGAGTCCTCTGCTTCCTTTGCCTTAAGTTCTAACCTTTGCATTTCTGACACTTACATGTGGTTGTTAAAATAATGAGGTCACAGATTGTGTGTTGCTGTGATCTTGACTATCCTACTTTCAGTCAGTGTGGGCTTGGGTAAGTCAATTCACACGTCTAAGCTTTAGTTTCCACATCAGTAAAACAGGCACAATAATAATGATCAACTTCTATTATTCATGGACATAGTGCATTAAAATACAAGTTTCATCCTTTACAATTGTTGAATTAAAGTTATTTCTGATGACAACATAATGCCTGCCACTGTCCAAATGCAGGTGAAATCTTGAGCTGAGTGATTACTGCAGGAAAATCACAAAGCCAGCCTCAATACCTTCACTTTAAAATGGTAATATAAGTCTAAATTGGCACTCAATATTATCCTGATATCTTTTGGGTTTTTTTTCTAGAAGGACCACTTTTTATTCCCAAGAATAAATATCACATAATGCCTGCCTTCATATGAGTGCCATACTATTCCTTCTAGCTCTACTCTCAAGTACGACGTTGCTCAAATGACATTGAGGGAAAAAGAAATCGATGAAAACAAACTACCTCATTTTCCTATTACCAACCAATATTCTTATTTCTACTTGGGTTTTCTTTCTTAATCCCTATCACAAAGAAAGAATATTGTTTCTTTTCTTATCAAAGCTCAGTTCTTCGGCATTGAGGGCCTGTATCTTATAGAGCCTGTGTTTTATTCCTTCTTGCCTTATTTGGTTATCTTGTTTCTCTTGAACTATAAACATTCATCTTGCTGTTGAATAATTTCCATTAACACTTAGACATGCTCTGGCACATTCTATATTTAAAATGAAACAAACAAACAAACAAAAAGAAACAAACAATTCTCTTTTTCTATCATTCCTATTTGGCTTCTGCTGTATTTCTCTGCTTTGAATTTACAGAAGTAGTCTCAAAAGTGGTTTGTATTCACACTCTCCACTTCTTCCTAAGACCTACTCCAGTGGGCTCCTTTCCCACCATTCCATTTATACCTTTGTGCAGTAATGTACAGGCCACGTCTGTGCTAGGATTTGGAGCTGCAAAATAAAGACATCAATTCTCTACTACAATCAGATTGTCCTTATCTCCATCAGAGACCTGAGCCTAACCCAGAAACCTCACATCTCTTTGCTGTGCAGACTCATGGGCTTTTGCTGCTCACCCTATAGGTTTAACCAGATAAACCAAACTTTCAAGTTCTGCACAACTTATACTCGTTTGGTAGTATGTGTCTTAGATTGAGTTTCTCCATAAGTAGACCCTGAAACTAGGATGTGTCCATGCTGTTTGTCTGACAAGTGATCACCGGAAGCTTAGTAAAAGGAAGAAGAAGTGACATAGACAAGAAATAAAGCCACAAAAAATGGCCAACTGACAGGTGACCATTATGAGAAGCTGGGTCTCCCTCCTCACTGGACACTGTCTGGAGACTGCACAGTCAACTTCAGAGTTGCTCCACCCAAGGGACCAGGAAGCTCATGGACTTATTTGTCCACCAACTCAGTCACTGGTCGAGGGCTGCTCTCAGGAGCACTAACTTTACAGCACGGACAGCTCATTAGGTGTATAACGTACACATTCTAGAGGGAAGACAGATGAAAGACATAAGAATTGCAGATGTTTTCAGTAGGAAATTCTGGGGTGGCATTTGCAAAATGGTGATTACTGGAAGCACCTTTTATGTCATGTGGACAAAAAGGTGGCATTCAAATATGATACTGTTTTTTGTAAAGCTGTAAGGGGTACATGCCTTTTCTTGCCCCAGAACCCCTAAATGTGAGAGAATTTATGTGAATATATTTTTTAAATAACAACAATAATTATTATTATTGCAACAGTGGTTATTCATTAAGCACTTACTCTCAGGAAATTATTATTTTCTTGTTTTCCCAGGGTAGTATTGTTAGGAGAGGTGGAGTCATCATTCAATGTTAAGCAATCTGCTTTCAGAGAAGGTACTTTGAGGCACTATTATATATATATATATATATATATATATATATATATATATATATATATACACATCTCTATATATGATATATGTGTTGTATGTTATATATCATATATAGAGAGATGTGTGTATATATATATATATATATCACACACACACACACACACAGCGATGAAGTTCAGACAATCAAGCTCGAGAACTCATCCTAGAAAAAGTGCTACATACCTCATGGCTGAATATCACTACAGTCACCTTTGAAGTGCTCCCCTTGGGAAGCTATGCACCAATGCCAGTGCCTAGTTCACCCTTCAAAGCAATTTTGGAACTCTTTTTCTGGAATGGCCCTCAGAGCTGTTGTTATATTACATGTGATGTCCTGAATGTCATCAAAATGTCTTCCTTTCAATATTTCCTTTATTTTTGGGTGAAGAAAGAAGTCATTGGAGGCCAGATCAGGTGAGTAGGGAGGTTGTTCCAATACAGTTATTTGTTTACTGCCTAAAAACTCCCTCATAGACAGTGCTATGTGAGCTGGTGCATTGTCGTGATGCCAGAGCCATGAATTGTTGGGGAAAAGTTCAAGTCGTATAACTTTTTCACTCAGCCTTTTCAGCACTTCCAAATAGTAAAGTTGGTTAACTGTTTGTTCAGTTGGTATGAATTCATAATGAATAATACCGATATCAAAAAACAAAAGGTTAGTAACATCATTGCAACAAGTTTGCGAACTTAATTGTTAGAACTTCATATATATATATATATGAAGAGAGAGAGAGAGAGAGAGAGACAAAAAAGAAATGTATACACATTTTAAGAAAGGAAAAAACTGGATTAAAATTATGCTGAATGTAATCACTTTGAGCACTTCTTGTAATTGCAGAAGTCAAATATGACTTGTATTCATCTTTTGTTATTGTATATATTGAGTATTAAAAGATTAATGCAGGTTATTTTTCTTAAAATGTGTATACTTTTTTGGCACCGTGTGTGTGTGTGTGTGTGTGTGTGTGTGTGTATTCTTGTTACAATATAGGTAATGAGAATTTCTACAAATTAAAACAATAAAGAGAAGCAACAAGAACTTGTATATAGGTCAATTGAATATACATATATAATGAAATAGTAAAGGAAATGTAATGTGCTGCTAAAATAATGTGCTTGTATAGTGGGGGTATAGGGAATATTCTCCCCTTTTCTGATTAATGTTAAGATCATGCGTTTTTTTATGAAAAAAACTATTGAAACTTTTCAATTAGAAGTGAAGAAAGATGAAAACAACCCTTAAAGACCTGAAAATTCTGAATCCTGAGTCTGCAGTTGATGCTCTTAGTGGTGAGACTTGTCAATTGTCAAAGGAGACACAGACAGGCCAGACACTTCTTAAACTCTGGGGTGCTTTGTTCTTTGAGGTCATCTGGCTTCAAAGGAAGATTGATTCTGGCCCACAGGTAGTCATTATCACACTGTCCAACATCAAAAAGCCCTTTCCCCTGCTCTGCCCCTGCAGCTCATTGATTCTGGATGTCCCTGGGTGGTCCTGGACTCTTGCCAGCATCTGCTTAGCCTCTGAGCCCCTCCAAACGTTCCTTTGCCTCCACAGGCTACATTAAGTCCAAATTAAGGAATTCCTCTAGGCAGAACTTTTTCAAAGAGTTGAAGCCAAAGTAAAAGTTAATGAATTCCAGCGAAGGCAACAGACCTCTGGATAGATATTGTGCCCTTTTTTATTTATTGAGCGCATGCAGTTTTTATTTTCTCAATATTCTCTATGTAAAAATCTCTGTTCCACCAGTGTTTCCTAAATTAACTTTGACCTGTGGCAACATTTTAATTTCACATGCCTCCGTCAATTGTCTTTGTTCAATAACTATTCCACATATTTATTATTCTTTTTAGAAAATAACATTATCTTGTTCAGTGTGAGTATTCATTCTACGCCTAATTGCACCAAGAACTGCACACGAGACCTGGTGCAGAGGAGCCATGCTGATCGGCCAGGAGCAGACCTGGGCTCAGGAATGACAGCATTGTTATTAGCTGTGTCACCCCAGCACGGGGCTGAGCCAAGCTGTAGTCTGTCCTCGCTATCTGAATCTCATTTCATGTGTCCGTGAGATGAAATGATAGCAACTTTTAGGGTTTTGTGAAGATTTGGGGATGGGATTACTGGAGTATATGAAAGGTGCTGACCCAGAAGACATAATGAGTGGCTGCTGCTAATATTAATGATAACATCTCTTTGTCAATTACTAGAAATAAAGTACTCCTGTGTATACAACATCCTGCATGAGCTCTCTCCTCAGGAAGACTCACGACTGGAAGAAGAGATGGGTTTCCTCCCCCATCAGGAACAACATGCACACTCGGATGCTTCACAGACACTGTGAGTCTCGTTCCAAATCAGTTCTCTGTATTTCTTGGCCACATGGATTCACGTCAGCCCTATCATCCCACATCTGTCTGCACACACGGCAAACCCATCCCCACATCACAGATTCTGCATCTGCTCTCACTGACTGGCCAGCTATTCACACCTTGATTTTCCCATCTTTATATGTCTGCCACCTTCTCAACTTTCCTGTCTCAGCTCCACTTTCACTTTCTCACTTTCTCTGACTGTTACCAACGTGCTGCTTCATTCCCAGGCACACTGTTTTGCAATATCATGATCTCTTTATTCTACAGCGCTTGTCTCTATTTGAAATCCTTTTCCCATTATTTCTTGATTTTCTTTTCTTTCCTCCAACTAGAATGAAAGTTCCATGAAAGCCCTGATTTTGCTGGTCATCTTCCCCACTGTATCTGCAGCTTCTAAAAACAGCATGTGCCTCAGTGATACTCAATCATTACTGAACAGATGTGAATTTGATTAAATAAATGAATGAATGAATGAATGAATAAATAAATAGATAGATAGATAAATAAATAAATAAATAAATAAATAAATAAATAAATAAATAAATGAAAGAATGAGAATTATTCTGGTTTAAATAAAGAAACAGTTTTTTATTTGTTTGTTTTTCTATACAAGTGGTGGGTATCAAGGATGGCTTCCAGAAGAAATAATTTTTGAGCTCGCCCTGATGAATAAATGACTGAGGGGAAAAGGTGGAAGACAGGAAATTCTAGAGGGAAAGAAGAATATTAGCACTGGGGAGAAAGGGACTCCCTTACGTGGATGTCTTAGGGATTTAAAATTCTGCACGTGTTCAGAACTGCTCATCCTGCAGCCTTTCTTATTTTAGTGCTGCATGTTTTAATTCTCAGGCAGAAAACCTTGGAGGCACCCTTGACTTTTTCTTTTTCTTGCAGCCGTGTCCAATCCAACAGAAAGTCCATTGGGCTTTACCCTCAAAATACCTTCAGATATTGACCATTCCAAACCACCTCTATCGCACGATCCCTGTCACCACTGACTTATGGTTTACTGCAGTAGCCTTCTACACCCCCACCTCTGCTCTTGCCCCTTCTAGAGTCTGTTCTCAACAGGGCAGCCAAATGGCATCTATACAATGAAGCTTATCTCTTGTGTCCCATGTACCTTCTCTTCCTCCGGCTTTCTGTTCACTCGGAGTAGAAGCCGAGTCCACTGCCGCCTCTTGGCCTGGCTGGTGCTACCTCTTTTGAGTGTTTTCCCATCCTCTCTGTTTGCCTCCCTCTCCTCACCCACAATGGCCTTTCTGTATCTCACACATGTCAGGCACACATGAAACTTAGATCTTTCTTCAACCTGGAACTTTCTTCCCTCAGAACCTCTTGGTGACCCCTTTACCTCTGAAGCTGTTGCTTCAGGTGCATCTTCTCAATGAGTTGACACTATTTAATTCTATCATTTGCTTCTTGCCAGTCCTGATATCCCTAATCCTGCTCTTAACTTTTCTCTTGGTCTAACACATACAACCTTCTAAAGCACCACATATTTCACTTGTGTATGAAATTTATTGCTTGTTTTCCATCACTAGAATGTCAGTTCTATGAGGGCAGAGGTGATCGTTTGTTACCTGACACATAGTAGATCTTCAAATAATGCTTTTTAAATACACAAATGAATGGGAAATGATACTTAGTTCCCTTTGGTCCACATACAGGAGGAACAGGTACAGGAAGTGACATATTCTGCCAGAAAGGTAGCCTGGAGGTAACCAAAAGGAAGCCTTCATACTTTGTGCATTATTTTCTGCACATTGGAAAGTTATAACACTTTTTATAAACAGAAATTTGCATTACCGATAGCCCTCTTTCAAAGTTGATGGTAACTCTAGTTCACTTTTAGGGTCACTAAAAAAACAAAAACAATCTAGTCATTTGTACCAGGTCTAGTTACATAATTGCAAGAAGATCCTTTTCATGAATAATCATTGCCTAACCCTTCCAGACACTGCAAAGAAAATGTAAATATTGGTAATTCAGCAACAGACATATTGAAATTAACCAATTAGTTACCTTTTATTAATCTCACAAATGAATTCATCTCAGATATTTAATCAATTTCCAGCAATATACCTTCATCAGTACATAAACAGATTTAAAGAATTATTGGGTATATTTTGCGGCTCCATGCTAAGTGCGACAGAAGAGCCGTGAACAAGGCCATACAGCACAATGGCCCTCACCTCGCTGTTGCTAGTAAGTCCTGTGGTGGTTGGATGTGGGTATTGCTTTCCCTGTTCCAACCCACGTTGGAGGGCCCTCCCAAGGCCCCTCCTGAGAACAGCCAACCTCAGGTAAGACGTTCTCTCAGCTGTAATCCTATCATGCCACCCCCTTGCTCACCCACCTCCCACATCCATTATTTGGTTCTTTCCACCTTGTTTATTCCTCCCTATAAAAGAAAAGCCCTTACATTGTTTTGTACACCTGAAACTTAAAAGAAAGAAAGAAAGACAGACAGACAGAAAGAAAGAAATACAAATAAATAAATAAATAAATAAATAAATAAATAAATAAATAAATGCATGCTTAAACATCCATAAAATGTAACTTGGTGTCAACTATAACTCAACTTTTAAATAACAATGTTTAAACCTTAAAAAAACACACAAAACAAACCCTTTTCTGCCCGACCTTTACAGTGTGTGCAGGTCTCCTGGTGTGTTTCCCTTGTGACAATGGCCCCACTCCCCTCAGTGCTATATCCTTTCAAATAGAGTCTCCCTTTACCTTGGTCTAGATTTGTTTTTATTTTATTTTCATGTCCTTAAGAAAAGCAGATGAATTGAAGGACATCTTCCTCCTCCCTTTTAACCTGATGCAGTTTCCATGGGAGAGCCTAGAAACTGCTTTGATCATCCTGACCCATGAATAAAACCTACAACCATATTTCCTCTGTGCTTCTTGTTGTATTAGATAATAACCTCCTTATTGCTGAGGCCACTGAGAGCTGGACACTCTGTCGCCAGCAGAGGAAACTGTCTTCACTGGTACTGGTACCCGAGAGGCTAAGTTGTGGTTCAGCACTCCAGCTGAGGGGAAGTCTGAATGCCCCGGTTTGTTTCTGGAGTTGCCATAGAGACACTACAGGAAGGAGAATAGATAATGGATTTTAATGATGTGCTGAGTATCTAAGGTGAAAGCTGTTGAGAGACAAAAATCATTTTATGGGGGTATCACTATCTCCTAATATAGTAGAGTGGGTTCTAACTCCATCTTTTTCCAGGTTTTTGATCTTTGATAGGTCAATTCACTGCATATCAGTGAGTGTTTGCTGAGAGTCTCCTCAGCCTCCTGGCATGATGCTTAGTTCTGGGATGCAGAAGCAGCAGAGACACTGTCTTTTTCCTCAAGGAGCTGGTGGTCTATTAGGGGAGTTAGAATTCATGAACAAGTAACAGTACATTGATGTAAAAACTGCATTAATAAATGTGCACTATTTATCGAGGGACACATTAACTCTGTGGTGCTTCATAGCAAAGCCTTGTAATAATGAGACACATGACAAATGACCAGCAGTTTGCCAGGCAGAGGAGGATGATATGGCCATTCCAATATACATACAGAGGGTGCCAAAAAAATGTATACACAATTTAAGAAAGGAAAAAACTGTATTAAAATTGTAATACTCAATATATACTGATAACAAAAGATGAATACAAGTTATGTGTATACACTTTTTGGCACTCCCTTGTTATATATACATATGTAATATGTATATGTAATATATATATATATATATATATATATATATATATATATATATATATATAGAGAGAGAGAGAGAGAGAGAGAGAGAGAGAGACACACACACACACACACAAAATACCTACACATGCATAGATACACAAGTGTGAAAAGACTGATCTGGCCAGATCATACATTCACTTGTAGGTCTTACTTACAGTCTGTACCTTGAGGCTGCAGATTTATCTTTGTCAGACTGGGTTCCTGGGAACTCCAGTGGTTGGGTGAGTTTATCAGGCATCGCCCGTGAGGCCTGGGACTTACAGGACCAGTGAGGGTGGTGACGAGCAGGCAAAATGCAGTTCTCCTATTTTATTAGCTTTGTGACATTGGGTAAGTGCCCTAACCTCTCTGTGCTTCAGTTTCTACATGTGTATAATGGTGGAAATGGTAGTAACTCTATCACTGGAATTTGTACAGATAAATTGTATAAATTATGTACATTTCTCAGAACAAAGCCTGACATATGATCATTGCCATATGCTGTCAGCTAATATTATGATGATCACACTTTAACCACAAAACCACACATTTACCAGAACTTCTTACTGTTTATACATTCAGCTCCCATTGACGATGTCTCTTAGAAGTTCTGTTTGCACAGAATATTTTGTAATTTGAAAGAAACTCCTATAAACCCATACCTTCAACAAATATGTTGTGTCTATTCTGTCCCAGGACCATGCTTGGGCAAAATTAGCCAACACCTCTACCCTTATGGACTTTTCTTTGAACAGGAAAACTGAAAAATTATAAAGTATATACATATATACATACATACATAATATATATATATATATATATATATATATATATATATATACATATATATATACATACACACACACACATATATATGTAAAATATGTTAAATCATGCTAATTACTCTGAAAAAATTAAAAAGGAAAATATTGGAAAAGGAATGCTGTGAGTGAGAGGTTAATTCCAAATATAATTGACAGGAAGGGCCTGGAAGAGCAGCTGGTACCTGGGAGAAGTCGAGAAGCAGGTGAGAGTGTGAGCTGGCAGATTGGCAGGAAGAGAAAGGGTCAGGGAGGGTCTTGTGGCTGAGATGAGGTTCTAGACCAACTGGGGTATTGTTGGCAGTTTGAAGGACTTGGGCTTCTATTCCAGAAGATTTTAAATTGGAGGGGTAGGAGTAGAAGAGTGACATAATCTGATTCACGTTTTTTCTGTCAAATAGGCCAAGAGGGGCTGGTCAAAAGTTACTTAACAATCCATGGGAGAGATTATGGTGGCTCCTATTGGTTGGTAGCAGTATAGGTAGTGAGAAATGGTAGAATTTTGGACAAACTTGCAAGGGCTATACAGATAGAGACTGTGACGGAGTGGATCCACTGAAATCATTTGTAAATGATGTCTTTGGCACTCCTGTTACTGAGAAGTTGTTTAATGGGTTCCTGGGTCAAGAAAGGGTTTAGTGGGTCAAGAAAGGGTTACTGGAACAGAGGCAGGTTCTGGCTCTCACTCCAGGTACAACCAGTGGTTTTCCTGTTTTCAGGAAGAGTGCTGGCCCCTTTTCTTGTTTAAATCATCCCTTTGTCTCTATCATAGAAAGGACTGTGACCCTGAATGATGTGACTCAATGAAGACAGTTTAATTGTGCATACAAAGAACCACTAAACACCTCGCATATATTTATTGTATGTTTAGTCTCAGCTGTTATGCATAATTATTTTTGAAAGCACATTGGATGGATAAGTCATAAGCCACAACAGGTGTGACTGGAGAATCACACAGAAGGCATATAAAATTCAGGAGAGGGAGCAGATTATGTAAACTTCCCATTAGAGCAAGGAGATATAAGGCATGTTAAAACTCTGAAGTCAGTCTGTGTGCAACCAACCTACACCAGGATGGGAGGTGCTGGGAGTATGAGCCAAGCTGCCATCTATGCCTCATAACTCATTCATCTTCAAGGTGCCCTATGGAACCTTGCCTCACCTAAAAGAGATTATGGAGTGGCAGTCAGAGGCAGGAGCTATGGAATTCTATCAACAGTTGAGAGGCTGTGGGCAGAATAAGCTGTATTCCTCACGACTGAAGCAAATGAGCTGCAGTTTCAGCTTCTCTCCATCTAGTTCTGTTAAACCTGAGACCTTCCATAGGTGTTATCATATTAATAGGCACACACCATTGATAACACACCATTCCTTTAGAGCAAGTGGCAGGAGGGAAGAAATGGCTGTGAAATTCCTACAAATTCAGGAGATTATGCCTCACAAGCAGTTGAGAAGAAAACTAATGTTCACCACTTACTTCTTTCAGCAATTTGCATACATTATACTGTCATTTCTCATATCAACCCTGTTCTTTACAGGTAAAGGAAGAAAAACTGAACGACCTCAGTGATTTGCTCAGAAGTGGTCGTGTTTTCTAGAATAAAAATGAACTCTGTCCATATTGAGTCCTATGTTATTTTCACTACATCATTTGTCCTTTAAGGGGTGAACTGTGTTCCTTGGCATCATACAGTGTTTTGGTGACAGAACTGTCCTGGTACCCAGGTTTTCTGTGTTTTTCATTGTAGCCTCGTGCCAGTTTCTGAGTTACTAGCCCACAGAATCAATGCATGGAGAGTGCCTATTAGGATCTGGATGACCAGGTTCAAATAGACCTCTGTCCCGTAGGTCAGTGGTAAA
This sequence comes from Rhinolophus sinicus, assembly GCF_036562045.2. Lineage (NCBI taxonomy): Eukaryota > Metazoa > Chordata > Mammalia > Chiroptera > Rhinolophidae > Rhinolophus > Rhinolophus sinicus. The sequence goes on from NC_133751.1 coordinate 113,332,596, forward strand.
AAAGTGGTGGGGAGCATGTTGCTGGCTGCTATGCTTGTATTTTTTATTTATTGTTTTCTAGTGCAAGTCTCAAACCCAGAACGTGGCTGAGTATTTCTCTGAGTATGGAAAAAGCTTGCCTTTTTCCAGGTCATCTCCCTCTTCTCCATTAAATCACTTTGGTCTCTTGCATCAAATGTCCTTTAGGGATGGCCTCAGGCAAAGCTGCAAAATCCAGTCCCTGCTCCCAGGACTTCTCCGTGTTTGCTTTGTCCCTCAGTCTGCGTGCAGTATGTCTACCCTCTTCTGGCGTTTGTGAAATTTCCCTCCCATCAGCTCAAAAAAAGGATCCAAATTATTATGTGCATGACCACTTGTCTCCATTTTGTGAACTTTGCTCTTACCTCTGAGAATCCCGCATGAGAATCCCAATGAAGATTCTTAACAAGTGGTTCAAACTGCTGCATAGCCAGGTTCTGAGATCAATGGACACGGTTTGTGAGACGCTTTGCCATTGCTTTTTTAATGATAGTCAGTTAAGTCCTGATTCTCAAGTCACCATATATGTTTTAAACTGATTCTAAAAAGAAGCCCCATGAGCTCCTAGTCCCATGGCTGAAACAAGTTTAAATGGCATTTGAGTGTTGCTTTATGGACCCAATCAAAAGCGTGTTAATCAGCTACTAATGTAGTAAGAATTCACTCAGGAAGACCAATGGGAACAAAGAAACAAAACCTGAGATTGAGAGTCAAGGTGGCTGTGACAAGCTCAATGCGGGCCATTCCATAGGTGTCTACATCCGAATATTTGGAACATGTGAATATACTATCTTCCATGTCAAAAGGGACTTTGCCGATGGGATTGAGTTAAGAATCTTGAGATGGAGAGGAAAACGTTGGTTTATCTGGGTGGAACCAATATACTCACAAATTTTCTTATAAGAGTGAGGCAGAAAGTCAGAGACTGAGAAAAGATGTGGTGACAGAGTGGAGATAAACGAGTCAGAGAGAGTCGATGATGCCATATTCCTGGCTTTGAAGATGGAGAAGGAGCCGCAAGCCGAGGCCGTGGCCACCTCTAGAAATGGGAAAAGCTAAGGAAATGATTTCCCCTAAAGCCTCCACACGGAATGCAACCATACTGACACCCAGATGTTTGGATTTCCAACCTCCAGAATTGCGAGAGAATACATTTGTGTTGTTTTAAGCCATTACATGTGTATTAATGTGTTACAGCAGCATAAGAAATGTCAAAAATTGTATGTCATGCTAACAGTGCGTCTTGGAAACAGGAAGTCTTTGCAGAGTTGCAGATGTTGTAGTAGAATACTGAAGACTATGCAAGAAAACATTTCAGGAGAACAAGGTAAAAATGCCCATGGCATGTACCAGCAGGCCCTGAAGCCTTTAAAAAGAGGAATGGTAGCAGTAAGCAAACTCTTGGAGTAAATATTGGTGTTCTGTTAAGAGCTCTGAGTTAAGACTCTAAATGGATGCATGCCATGATGGCTACTTTTCCTTCCCTTTCTCTTTTTGAAGGTTTGTCCAATAGAACATAAAACTGTGAAGCTTAAAGCTAAACATTAACTTGACCAGCCTTGAGGTGAGCAGTAATTTCTTTCAGGTGTCAATCCTCACCCATCACCAGGGAAACCCCAACCCGGGGCAGGGAATGCAGTTGTGAAACAAAAGGAGCATTTCGGTATGATCTAATATTATTTCTCCATACCTAGAATTTCATCAGGCTGATGACTGAAAAAGGAGATGGCGATACATTATCAGTAATACAATTATTGTTCACCAGGGTAAAACAAGTTTCTGGCTGGTTTGTGCCTGACTATAAGTTCCTTCCCCACTTCCAGAACACTTCCTGAGACATTGAGAATGTGTGTCTTATTAGTCCCTTCTCTCTGTAGAAGGAGGTCTTTTTTAACAGGTCTTTTTGTGCTATTGTGGATGCAATCCAGATTTAACTCCAGTGAAGACAAGAACATTAGGAGACACAACATTTTATGCTCTGTAGAGCAATATTCTACACCAAACAACAACAACAACAACAACAACAACAAAAAGATGTGTTCTACAAGTCATGAGAGATGCTCCTATTTCAAAGAGGGTCACGGTCAAATAATTTTGGGAAATACCGGGGGTACCATAAAAATGGTCGTTTCTCAAGCAGTAGTTCGCCGTAATTGGAAGTGTCTGGATGCTGATGGGAACCACTTTGAGCACTTCTTGTAATTGCAGAAGTCAAATGTGACTTGTATTCGCCTTTTGTTATCAGTATACTTTGAGTATTACAATTTTAATAAAGTTTTCCTATCTTAAAATCTGTATACTTTTTTTGGGCACCCTCTGTGTTTGTGTGAGTGTGTGTATGTGTGTGTGTGTGTGTGTGTGTGTGTGTATATATATATACATAGTCTCCCATCTCTTGGGAATAGTTTAATAGACTCTGCCACAGGCAGCATGTGCAGCTGTTTTCCAGGTCCCCAGGTCAAACCTTCACACCCACTTCTCTGATTTGCCCCAAGCACGTGTTCCGTCAGAAGGCCCATCATAACCAACCAGGCTCCTGGGAGGCTACACTGTAAACAGCATGAGGTGCCAATATTCCTAGGACACAATTGTTGCATGCCATTTCCTTTTACTATCACTATCCCATTTCAATGGAACTGTATCCATGTGCTTAGTAGCTGCTTTATTGAACAGCAGGCATCTAAACAAACATCTATGATTAGTTTTCTTTGGGTTTCAGCAGGTGGTAAGGGAGGGCCTCTTGTCTGGATGAATCGAAAGGGGGCAAGTGGAGGAGGAGGAGCAGCTAGTCTTTCATTCTTTCTTTCCGATAGCACTTATACCAAGAGAGAAATTGGCAAATTGGTAGAGAATTCAACATGAATCCAAACACTCCTGAATTTTCCCTGTGGGCCGGCTGATGTGCACACTCTTTCAGCTCCATAAACGCAGACGAGCACAGGATAACCCAGCTTATTGCCTGAGCTGTGGGGAAGGGTGGGGTGTGATCACCCTTCTGAGAGAAACTTGCCTTGCTATAATGGTGACCCTATGTCTTCTATTTTTAGGTTTAAACCTCTGGTGTAATTCAATTTCACAGTGTGATTTGGCTTGGGACTTTTTGAAAGTTTTTCTTCTCTTTGCTCCCTCCCCCTACCCCCCCTCCCCTCTTAATGACTCTGTTTACTGTACATTTACTGTGCATACCAGTTTCAATCGCTCTGTTTACTTCATGTCTTCTTCATGCCTGGCCCAATGACTTGGGAGAGGTTTGTGTGGGATCCGCTCCTGTCCCTGAGGCAGGCCAGGCTCTAGGAAGCACCTTTTTCATGGGGTTGCCTGACCAACTTCTCCTTTCTCTTCGTTCTGCCCCTCCTTGCCTGCCTATAAAACCTTTTGGCAGTATTAACAGTGGGAATGCAGTCTTTGTGACAAGGAGTCCACTATCTTCCCTTAATGCTGGCATTTTGGAATAAACCTGCTTTTCTTTCCACCAACCTTGTGTCTGGAGTTTTGGCTTTCATGTGGAGAGTAGCCGGACATTTTGCAGGGTAACACTACCTACTTCCTACTGTTTTGCTGCACACTATTTATTGGTTGCCAATGACACAGGCCTAATAAGAGTGAAAATCATAAGATCAACTGTGGTTCTGGCAAGAACCTTTACTTGGGATACCATAACCTTAAAGACGCATATAATGATAGAGGAAAAGGCATCTTTCTGTGATTATGCCCCACTACATCATTTTAGAGTTGGGGAACAAAGTGAAAAGAAAATATATTGTCCAAGGTCACACAAGATAATATCTGTACTCCAGAGTGTCCTAGAGTCGAGCAGAATAAACTAGCTTTGAAATTTCTCTGTCCCTCCCCTTATATGTGCAGAGTCATTTTCTCCAACAAAAAGGACATAGAGAATACTCGTGATGAAATATGAAGCTTATGATAGTTCCTTCTATCATCTTTAAAGTAAACTTTTTTATGCTTCTGATACAAATGTGACCCTTCCTTCATCCTACTATCAAATTAAGAAGAAGAAGGGAAGAGATTAGGAACGATTGTGTTACAACCACTTCTATTATTAATACTATCATTTCCACTATTGCTAACTGAATTCTTTCTATAAATTATATCATTTAACTCTCTCAACAACACTATCAGATAGGTGTTGTTATCATAATAACCCCAATAAGGAACCAGAGAAAGAGAAAAATTAAGTGATTTATTCAAGTTCCTGCAGCTGGTAAAGAGTGACATTGGAGTCTGATCTCCAAGAAAACTATTTCCAAGCCCACTGTCTTCCCAGGCTGTAGTGTGTCTGAGTCTCTGAAACACCCTCCCCTCACTTCAGCTTTTTCCCTTCTCCTCTATCCTCTTTCTAATTTTGTAGACTCTTAGTCTATCTTTGGAAATATAAAAAACTAGTCATTATTAATGTTTTAATGACTGAAACTAGGTACAATAGATTTCCAATTTCAAATGATGAATTGAAGGTAATTCCTTTAAAAAGAGTGGGGCAGAGAGCATGAGAATGGGAGTCACGTGACCTGTGTTCGCCTTCTGGTTTGTTCCTAATTCAAATCACAGAGCAGCAGCCAAGTGTTCTCACTGAACAGTACCAGTATTCAGCAGGAGCTGTGGTCTCAGTTGGGAATGGAAGTGGAATTGGGCATATGGTAATCAAAATCCCATGGGGATGTTCTCTTAAGTGTACTTGTCTTACCTGCATTCTCCATCCGCCAACACTCGAGTAATGGCAGAGTATCAAGAGTGGTGGTGTGGAAATCCACAGGCACATTTTAAAGCCACTCTCCAAGGGATTCTAATTTACACTCTTACCTCTGGACAAGATGACTGGCAACGTCCTTAGGATGTAGGTTAAATGACTTTTGTGGACATTTTAAGGAGATAAAGGCAGATATGGACTAGGAAAGCCTTTTAAGTTACCATTCACTTTACCAAGCTACCCTGCTGATACATAAGTATGATCCATCACACAGTCATGTGTTAACCCTTCTCTGACTACTAACATGTGCCAGGTGCCCAGAGACACTTGTCTGCACTCAGAGGTTGTATTTAAAGACTAGGAGGTGCTGAACAAAATTCTGAAATGTTCTCAAGGGATCTTTTAAACCTTTTCTTTATCCTCAAAACACAGATTATTGGAAAAGGTCACTTAACCATTTCCTTGTAGAGGATGCATGCATAAATTCATGCCAGTTCCCAAGGAAATAAATGTCTTGCATATTATATCAGAAAGAAAATTGCATCAAGGTCCAAAACATATGATGAATGCAGGCTTTATATTTAAAATTAACTTCTGCATTCACAATCAAAACATTTCTTCACAATGTGTGTTTTAGGGAGGATGTAAAGGTTGTACAAAGAATAATAATAAAAATAACAACCAGTGAAGATTCTCATTCAAAATCCATGACATAGCTAAATATAAGATAGGCAAATTATGGTAAATCCACTAGATGGAATATTATCTATCCATAAAACTAGTTATTAATTCTATATAACAATATCCAAAAAAATCTTGTGACATAATATTAAGCAACAAAAACAGGAGATGTAATTTCATTTACTGTTTGAATAAAATTAACTTGAAATACATATTTGAAAAAAGATCACTTAATTATGGCTAATTGCCAATTTATTAAATACAAACTATAACCCTGACACTACTTTACATATATGATCTTATTTAAATCTCAAAACAACACTTGCATAAGCATTATTATTTCCATGTTATGATAAGAAAATCCGTTTGCTTAAAATTACTCAGCCATTTATTTTGATGCCTGTGATGATTAATTTTGTGTCAACTGGGTCATGATACACAGGTATTCGGTCAAACAATATTCTAGACATTTCTATGAAGGTATTTTTTGGAAGAATTAACATTTAATCCAGTGTCCTTTGAGTGAAACAAATTGCCCTTTATAATGTGGGTAAATCTCATCCAATCAGTTGAAGGTCTTAAAACAAACAAACAAACAAACAAAAAAACTGATCTCCCCTGAACAAAAGGGAATTCTGACAGCAGTCTGCCTCTGAACTCAAACTGCAATGCTTCCCTGAATCTCCAGCTCGCCAGTTTATCCTGAAGATTTTGGATGTGTCAATCTCTAGAATCATGTGAGTCAATTCTTTACTCCTCCACCTCTCTCTTTCTCTCTCTCTCCCTTATCTCTATCTCTATCTAATCTATCCATATTAATACAGAGGGTGCCAAAAAAGTATACACATTTTAAGAAAGGAAAAAAAAAACTGTATTAAAATTACGCTGATGGTAACCACGTTGAACACCTCTTGTAATTGCAGAAGTCAAACGTGACTTGTATTCATCTTTTTTATTGGTATATATTGAGTATTACAATTTTAATACAGTTTTCCTTTCTTAAAATGTGTATACATTTTTTGGCACCCTCTGTATAGATCTATATAGATATATGTATGTTATGTGTATGTATTATATACTGTGGAGTTGCTCTGACTCCTGGAGACCATATAAATGACTAATGTCCTCCATGTCCTATTCTCAACAACCTTACTCAGCTCCTGTAGACTCATGCCTATGACTTATTTTATGGAGTCAATCCATTTTGTGTTTGGTCTTCCTCTCTTCCTGCTGCCTTCTATTTTTCCCAGCATTATTGTCTTTTCCAAAGAACCCTGCTTTCTCATGATATGCCCAATGTAGGACAGCTTCAGTTTTGTTATATTTGCCTCCAGTGATATTTTAGGCTTAGTTTGTTCTAGGACCCACTTTTTGTCTTTTTGGTGGTCCAGAGTATCCATGGTGCCCTCCTCCAATACCATATCGTAAATGAATCAATTTGTTTCCTATCAGCATTCACTGTCCGACTGTAGCATCTGTACATAGTAATTGGGAATATGAGGGTGTGGATGCTCTTAGTCTTGATTTCTAATGACATCTTTGTTCTTGGTCATCTTTCCTAGTTCTTCTTCCATTGCTGCTCTTCTCGTTCTCAGCCTTCTCTTGATTTATTGGCTCCAGTCCCCCTTTGAATTGATGACCAAAGTAAGCAAAATCTTTAACAATTTCAATGTCTTCATTGTCTCTGTTAAAGCTGTGTTTCTACTGTAGTCACAATTTTTGTCTTCTTGATGTTCAAACGTAGTCCTTCTTTGGCACTTCTTTTATTTTCATCAGAAGTCATTTTAAATCACTGCTACTTTCTGTCAGTAAGAGGCTGTCATCAGTGTATCTTAAGTTATTATTTCTTCCAACAATTTTCACTCCTCTTTCCTCTAACTCTAGCCCAGTTTTTAGTATGATATGTTTTGTGTACCAATTAAACAAATAGGGAGATAAATACACCCTTGTCTGACACCTGTAATGATATAGGGAACTATTAACTCTCTCCATATTCTACCTGACAGTGGCCTCCTGTACACAATACAGGTGACGTACCAAGTGCTGAGGCACATCCATCTATTTCTTGAAGAGCAACCCATAGCTTTTCAGGATCCATGCAGCCAAAGGCTTTACTATCGTCTGTAAGACATAGACCAACCTTCTGAATTTTTGAAGCACTTCAGTATACAACAAATGTTTACAATTTGATGTTGAGTGTCTCTTCATTTTCTGAATCCAGCTTGAACATCTGGCATTTCTTGTTCCACATAAGGTAGGAGTCTTTGTTGTATCACCTTGACCATCACTTTACTTGTGTGAGAAATTAGAGCGATAGTCTTATAGTTACTGCACTCTTTGACATTTTCTTACTTGAAAATTGTGGTGTATATGAAATGTTTGCAGTCTGTAGGCCATTGTTTTGTTTTCCATATTTGCTGACATAGTCTTGTTAGGATTTGGACAGATTCAGTCTCTGTGGCTTGAAATAATTCTATCAGTATACCATCTACCCCTAGTGATTTATTTCTTCCTAATATTTTCAGGGCGGTTTTCACTTAATTCTTTAAGATTATATGTTCTTCCGTATAGAAATCTTTTTCAAAGATGTCTATCATCATTTGTCTTTTCTGCATAGGTTTCCAGTATCCTATTTCCAATTTCCCTTTGTTTTCTCCTGGTAAGATAAACTGCTTTTGTTTTGGTCATTCAGAGCTCCTACTCTAGGTGTGAATTTCCCTGTTATTACTTGAACCACCTCATAGCGATCTTCTGTTTTTACATTTTTGTTATTCTCTTCTCTCTCCTTCATTGACTATTGTAATAATTCTCTTTATCTCTATGTGTTAGTTGTTGAAAAACTGCATCTAGAATCCTAACTCTGCTTTTGCCCCTTTAACTTTTGTCTCTTGCCTGTCTCTAACAATTTTCAGTGTTTCTTCTCTCATCCATTTTGATTTTTCTTTCCTTTTTACTGCTGGTATTATCATTTCACATTTTTCCTTAATAATATTTCTAGTTTCAATCCACAGTTCTTCTGGTTTTCAGTCAATTATGTTTAACAGTGAAAATTTGTATGTTCTGTGGACTTCAAATCCACCAGAGATGTTATTTACATTTTATTTTGGCACTACAATTACACACATTCTGTTTGTTTTGTTTCTCTGGGAAATCCTGACTACTGCAGATTTTGGTACAAAGAGTAGCTCTAGAGGGACATAATCTTAAGAATAAGTTTCTAAATTTATTCAGGTGTTCTGGGAATTTCTTTTGTAATTTGATTAAATATCAAGGCATTGCTGACTCTATTTCTGGTGGTTAAGAGAATACTGTTAGCCCATGGTGTGGCGTGGCGATAGAGATAAGGAAGATAATACCAACGGATGTCCACGATCAAATACTTATAAGAAGCAAGGCTCTTATTCAAAATTCATGTATATATGATACCTTTGAACATTTTTGTCAAACTAACAAGTATAATGAGATTGGCTGGTTGCTTCTATATCACTGAACAAAGTGGGAAAAGAAAAGAATGGCTTCAAGGATTCTAATTCCCACTGTAAGAGCTGTATAAATGGCTTGAAAGCTTTTATATTTGCCCTGAAAGAGACTTTTATCTACTGTAGTCACATAGCTGAGATTCCTGAAAAACCCAAACCAGAAAGTCATCCTCTGAATGATGGAATTCAATACAAATTGAATGCCCAACTTCACTGCATATCTGTGGTTAAAGTGAAGGAATTGATGGGGAAGGAATGATATCCAGGAAGTTGAAATAGGGACATGTGGAAAGACTCTGACATTGAGTCCCCAAATTCTGAAGAATCCTCTTTGTCGGTAGAAGCAGCTGTTGCACCCCTGTCTGAGGAAATCGACCCTTCTTTGCCTGAGGAAACTATAATGGTTTTCCCTGAGACAGTGCCTTGCGAGGTACCGCTGGTTCTCATCAGGACTCACTCCAGCATCCCTCTTTGCATCTAGCTTCTAGACGTAAAATTAGACTCACGTCCCAGCAGATACTGAAAAGTGAGGCAGACCGTGTGACTCATGCAGAAGTGTGCTACAGTCCAAAAGAACTATAGTTGACCCTTGAATGATGTGGGGGTTAGGGGTGACCACCCACACAGGCAAAGCTCCACATATAACTTAAATCAGCCCTTCATATATGTGAGTTCCTGACCATGGATCAAAAACACAATTGACCCTTGAACAACACTGATTTGAACTGTGCAAGTACACTTATATGGACCCACACAGTTCAAACCTGCATTGTTCAAGGGTCGACTGTACTTGATTTTTCCAATTTATAGAGAACTTAAATTGGAGGAATATGTGTAGGAATGGCAATCAAGGGCATGGAATAATGGTGGAAAGAACATTAAGTTGTATCAGGCTGAATTTACTGATATTGACCCCCTAAGCAGAGATCCTGGATTTAATGTTGCAGCTCAGGGAGTTAGAAAGGGCTCTAACAGTTTGGCTGGCTATTAAAACACGGAGCAAAGGGGGGCCCATGGTAAATGAACTTGAAATGCTAGACCTGCCTTGGTATACTGTAGAGGAAGGGATTCAAAGGGTCAGGGAGAATGGAATGTTATAGTGCATTTATCATGTAAGATCTGCTCACGCCCATGGGAGGGTCCAGAGGACACATCTTTCACCAGGACTGTGAGGAATAAATTTGTGACGGGATCCCCAGGATTTTAGAAAAGCTCTGTGATGTTTCATTTCTGTAAGCCTGGAATTATAATGGAGACTACTGCCACTGAGTGCAATGGGAAATATAATGCAATGAGGCTGTTTAGATCCTGGGACAGCAGGGGCTAAGTGGCATCATCAACTGCCAAAGGCAAGATGGGTATGGCTCCTGTTAGGGGCAGCAGAGCCAAAGTGGCAATCACAGTAGTCTGACTCGCAAAGACCTATGGTGCAGGTTAGTTGATGTGGTGCTCCTAGGAGTGAAGCAGATGCTAATCCTATTAAACCCTTATTTGATTTGTATAAATGAAAGAGTTTCAGGTCAAGTGAATAAAGTCTAATTTGAATCATAAAAATAGAGTCTTGGCCCCTCAAGTCAATTTCCAGACTTGATCCAGTTTATAGACTCAGAACTTCTTGTGTAAGGGGAAGGTGGAGTCCCCTTTAGAAAGGACCAGGTACCCTGTCAGCAATTTATATTAATTATATTTTATTCAATCTTTCCCAAAGGGAATTATGATTTTTTACCATGGTGACTCTGAATTAGGGTTAAGAAAACAATCAGACTTTTCAGAGATTAATGAATAGTGACTCTGAACTGGTGCTAATTCCAATAGCCCATTAATTAGAGTAGGTGATTGTGGATGTCAGGTGATCAATAGAGTTTTAGCCCAAGTCCATCTTACAGTGAGTCCTGACCCCATACTGTGGTTATTGCCCCAGTTTTAAAATGTTTAATTGGAATAGACATACTCAACAATTGGCAGAATCCCCCACATGTTCCCTGACTTGTAGAATTAGGGCTATTTTTTTTTTTTTTAATTGGGGAATGTTGGGGAACAGTGTGTTTTTCCAGGGCCCATCAGCTCCAAGTCAAGTTGTTGTCCTTCAATCTAGTTGTGGAGGGCGCAGCTCAGCTCAGCTCCAAAGACAGTCATCGTTTTCAATCTTTAGTTGCAAGTGGCTCAGACCACCATCCCATGCGGGAATTGAACCAGCAACCCCGTTGTTAAGAGCTCATGCTCTAACCAACTGTGCCATCCAGCTGCCCCTGCTTTTGCCTTTTCCTTTGTTTCTGTTTAGTGATGGTTCATTTTCAAGGATTTTACTTCTTAATGTTTTGTTTCTTTTCTTTTCCGTTAACTTATTATTTATCTTTTTTAACTCCTTCATTATAGATTGTAAATTACTATTTTTCTTATTCTGGTATTTTTGGGTATGGAAGTAGTTCATTATTATCATTCTTTTCTATTTACTAAATATTTAACAGAAAAAGTGTTTCTTAAATGCTCGTTATGTCTATTGAATTGATGCATATTATTTCATACTCATTTATTTCTACATTTTCTGTAATTTCAGTTTTGATTTTCTCTTTTTTAAATTGTTTATTTATTTTTGCAGTTACAGTTGACATTCAATATTATTTTGTATTAGTCTCAGGTGTACAGCATGGTAGTTAGACATTTATATAATTTATGCAGTGATCCCCCCACTAGTCTCATACTCACCTGGCACTATACATAGTTCTTGCAACATTATTGACTATATTCCCTATGCTGTATTTTACATTCCCGTGACTATAATGTAACTACCAATTGCATTTCTTAAGCTCTTCACCTTTCTCACTCAGCTCCCCAACCCCCCTCTTGCTACCATCAATTTATTCTCTGTATCTATGAATCTGTTTCTGTTTTGCTTGCTCATTTATTCTGTTCTTTAGACTCCACATACAAGTGAGATCGTATAGTATTTGTCTTTCTCAGTCTGACTTATTTCACTTAGTATAATACCCTCTTGGTCCATCCATGTCATAAATGGTAAAATTTAACTCTTTTTTATGGCAGAGTAACATTTCATTGTATAAATGTACCACAATTTTTTTATCCAATTGTCTATTGATGGGTACTTAGAACGCTTCATATCTTGGCTATTGTAAATAGTGCTGCAATGAACATGGGGATGCATATATCTTTTCAAATTCGTGTTTTGGATTTCTTTGGATAAATACCCAGAAGTAGAAATACTGGGTCATATTTTTAATTTTTTGAGGAACATTTATACTGTTTTTCATATGTAATTTTTTTGCAATCCCACCAACAGTGTATGAGGGTTCCCTTTTCTCTGCATCTTCTCCAACATTTGTTTTTTGATTTATTAATGATAGCCATTCTGACAGATGTGAGGTGATATCTCATTGTGGTTTTAATTTGCATTTCTCTGATGATTAGTGATGCTGAGCATTTTTTCATGTCTGTTGGCCATCTGTATGTCTTCTTTAGGTCCTCTGCCCATTTTTAATTAGATTGTTTGTCTTTTGTTGTTGAGTTGTATGAGTTCTTTATAAATTTTTTATATTAACCCCTTATCAGATGAATCATTGGCAAATATCTTCTCCCATTCAGTAGGCTGTCTTTTTGTTTTCTTGATGCTTTCCTTTGCTGTATAAAAACATTTTAATTTGATGTAATCTCACTTGTTTCTTTTTTCTTTTGCTTCAGATAGATCAGAAAAAAATATCACTAAGAGCAATGTCAGAGAGTTTACTGCCTGTGTTTTCTTCTAGGAGTTTTAGGGTTTTGGGTCTTACACTTAAGTCTTTAATCCATTTTGAATTTATTTTTGTATATGGTGTAAGAAGGTGGTCCAGTTTCATTTTTCTGCATGTATCTGTCCAGTTTTTCCAACACCATTTATTGAAAAAACTGTGTTTACCCCACTGTATGTTCTTGCCACCTTTGTCATAGATTAATTGACCATATAGATGTCAGTTTGTTTCTGTGTTCTCTATTCTGTTCCATTGATCTACATGTCTGTTTTTATGCCAGTACCATAGCCTTGTAGTATAGTTTGATATCAGGTAGTGCGATACCTCCAGTTTTGTTCTTTTTCAAGATTGCTGTGGTTATTTGGGGCCTTTTGTGGTTCCATATAAATTTTAAGATTATTCCATCTAGTTCTGTGAGCAATGCATTAGTATTTTGATAAGGATTGCATTGAATCTATAGATCGCTTTGGGTAGAATGGACATTTTAACGATGCTCATTCTTCCTGTTCATGAGCACAATATGTGCTTTGATTTATTTGTATCTTTTTCTGTTTCTTTCTTCAATATATTGTAGTCTTCTGAGAACAGGTCTTTTATCGCCTTGGTTAAATTTATTCCTAGGCATATTTTTTTTGTTGTTGCAATTGTAAATGGGATTGTATTCTTCATTTCCATTTCTGACAATTCATTATTGGTGGATAAAAATGCAACCAATTTCTGAATATTAACTTTTATCCTGCTACTATACTGAATTTATTTATCATTTCTGGTGCTTTTTTTTTTGTGGAATCCTCAGGGTTCTCTCTCTATATATAGTATGATATCATCTGCAAATAACGACTGTTTTCCTACTTTCTTTCCAATCTAGATGCCTTTTATTTCTTTTTCATGTTTGATTGCTGTGGCTAGAACTTCCAATATTATGTGGAATAAAAGTGGTGAAAATTGTCATCCTTGCCTTGTTCCTTATCTTAAGGACAATGATTTTAGCTTTTCCCTGTTGAGTATGATGTTAGCTGTGTGTTTGTCCTATATGGCCTTTATTATGTTGAGGTATGTGTCCTCTGTTCCCACTTTACTGAGAGTTTTATCATAAATGGATGCTGAATTTTGTCAAACTTTCTGCATCTATTGATATGATCACATTATTTTTATCTTTCATTTTGTTTATGTGGTATATCCCATTAATTGGTTTGTGGATATTGAATCAACTTCCATCCCAGGAATAAATCCCACTTGATCATGACGTATGATCTTTTTTATGTATTGGTTTATTTGGTTTGCTTATATTTTGTTGAGATTTTTTTTCATCTATATTCATCAGGGATATTGGTCTATATTTAATTTAATTTACTTAATTTATTTATTTATTTATTTATTTATTTATTTATTTATTTATTTAATGTCTTTCTCTGGTTTTGGAATCAGGGTAATTGTGACCTCATAAAATGAGCTTGGGAAGCTTTTCTCCTCTTGAATTTTTTGGAATAGTTTAAGAAAGATAGATAATTCTTCTTTGAATATTTGGTAAAATTCACCTGTGAATATATGTGGTCCAGGACTTATGTTGTTGGGAGTTTTTTGATTACTGATTCAATGTCATTAATAGTAATTGGTTGATTCAGATTTTCTGGTTTCTTTTTTATTCAGTCTTGGAAGATTACATGTTTTTAGGAATTTATCCATTTCTTCCAGAATGTTCATTTTATGGTCATATGTTTTTTCAGTAATATTTTCTCATAATCCTTTGTATTTCTGTGGTGTCAGCTGGCATGTCTCCTCTTTTACTTCTGATTTTATTTATTCGGGTCCTCTCTTTTTTATTCTTGATGAGTTTGTTTAAAGATATATAAATTTTGTTTACCTTTTCAAAGAATCAGTTCTTGGTTTCAATTATTATTTTTTTCTTTGTGTTGTTTTGATTGGGTGTTTTCTGCTACCTTGTCTTTCAAATCACTGCTTCATTGAATCTGCTGGTGACTCCTTCTAGTTCATTCTTCATTTAAGTTATTGTATATTTACTTCTGACTGGACAATTTTAATGGTTTCTATGTCCTTTTTTATGCTTGCTATCTTTTTGATAAAGTTCTCTCTAAGTTCCTTGAGCATCTTTATAAGTAGTGTTTTGAACTCTATCTTTTAGGTTGTGTGCCTTCATTTCATTTAGTTCTTTTTCTGGAGTTCCTTCATTTGGAATGTATTTCTTTATTTCCTCATGTTGGCTTCCTATCTCTGTTTGTTTCTATGTATTAAATAAATCTGCTCTGTCTCCCCATCTTGACCAGTTGGCTTTACATAATAGATGTCCTGTGGGTCCAGTGTCACAGTCTCCCTCATCACCTGTACCGGATGCTCCAGGAGTGTCCCTTGTGTGTTTCCTATTATAGTTGAGCCTTGATTGCTATTGGAACATCAGTGGGTGGGATTAACCCTTAGGCTGACTAGCTACAGGGATTGGCCACGTCCATAGCTTATGAGTTGCTGTTTGAGGGGGCTTACCTCATTGAGTAGGATTCATCCCCACAGGCTCTGGTGCCTGGTGAGAGTACCGTTTGGGTCTGCTGCTTGTGAGGCTAATTGGATCATGCTCTGCTGTGGACTGAAGCTGACCTCCAGGCATGTTGGTTTTGGGACCTCTTGGGAGGGGTTCCAGTGGAGACACATTTCTGCCACTGAATGTAACTGGCCGAGTACTACCTGATATGGACTGCAAAGTAATCCACTGTTGGTTGTTACCTGTACTGGACTTGGAGATGTGTGGGAAGCCATGCTGTAAACCAAAGATAGCTACTACCAGTACTGGACCTAGGGTTGCTCCACAAAAACCACAGGACACCCAGAGGCCAGCTGCCACCTGCCAGCTCCTGGAAGGCTCAGGTGCTGATAAAGCCTCGTGCAGAATGGATGAGGCAGAGTCTCAGGGAATCACCACAATGGGATAAGTGGTGTTTATCTGGTTAATGAAGATTCTCGTGTGTCAGTACTCAACCTGGAGTTACTCAGCAAAAGTATCAGAGCATCCTGAGGTCAGCTGCTGCCCTCACGGTGCCTGTGGACACCCAAGAGTTGTCCAAGAAAGAGTGGGATGCAGATGGGCTGGCTGTTCACCAAAAAAGTGCCTCAGGTGTTGGGCCACTTGGGTGGGGCAGGGTTTCAGGGAGTCACCAGATTGGAGCTAACCCTGCCAATTTAGATTCAGATTTGGCCATGTGGGGGAGGGCTCAACACAGGAAAGATGACAACCCCCTGCCAGATACATGGGAGAAGGACCCCACACAGGGAAAATTGCCACTGTGCATGCAGTCCTCGCCCTGAGGCCACACAACTCAGTCTCTTCCTGTATGTCTCCAATGCCCCTAAAGACACTGTCCCTTCACCAGAACCAGGATGAGTGCCTGTGAGTGAGTGAGTCTGTGTGTAGGCCATTTAAGAGGATGTCTGTGTTCCCTGCCCCTTTCATCCCAACCAGAGTATCAGAATCCCCACTGTTTTTTCACAACCAGATGTTGTGGTGGCTCCTCTTCCTGGCACTGGTACTCTGAGCTGGGCACACCAAAGTAGGGCTCAAGTCCCTAACTCCTCAGGTGGGGACCTCTGTGGCTGAGATATTCCTTCTGATTCTTAACTGTCACATGGAGGCTTGGAGGTTTGGGGCCAGTCCAATCCCTCCTACCAGTCACAATGTGGCTTCTTTTTATTCTTAGTTATAAAACTTCTGTTCAGCTAGATTTCAGATGGTTCGCCAGGTTGATTGTTCTGTAATTTTTTTGTAATTTAAATGTGGTCACTGGAGGAGACAAGTGTTTATCTCCTCCACCAACTTGGATCCTTCTCAATTTTGGTTTTCTTTGATGAATGTTGTTTATAAAAGAGTTTTTGTTTGTTGGTTGGTTAATTTGTTTAATTTTCAGGTCATAACTTTTTCTTTTTTCCCCTTTAATTTTCTGTTCATTGCAATGTGATCGGAGACCAGTCTCTGTATTTTTTCCACTTAAGAAGTATTATAGCTTTTCTTTTTTAAAATGTTCCATAGGTCCATGAAAATAATATATGAGGTTAGACAATTAGGTTCGCAAACTCATCCTGGAAAACATGCTACATACCTCGTTGCTGAATATCACTATGTTCACCTTTGAAGTATTCCACTTGAGAAACTATGCATGAACACCAGCACCTAGTCCATCCTTCAAAGCAATTTTGGACTCTTTTTCTGGAATGGCCATCAGAGCTGTCATCATATTACCCTTGATGTCCTGAATGTCAACAAAATGTCTTCTTTTCAATATTTATTTTATCTTCAGGTAAAGAAAGAAGACAATGAGGGCCAGATCAGGCGAATAGGGAGGGTGTTCCAATACAGTTATTTGTTTACTGGTTAAAAACTCCCTCATAGGCAGTGCCATGTGAACTGATGCATTGTCGAAATGCAAAAGCCATGAATTGTTGGCAAAAAGTTCGGGGCGTTTTTGTCTAACTTTTTCACACAGCCTTTTCAGCACTTCTAAATAGTAAACTTGATTAACTCTTTGTCCAGCTGGTACAAATTCATAATGAATAACCCCTCTGATATCAAAAAATGGTTAGCAACATTGTTGCAATAAGTTTGCAAACTAAATTGTCAGAGCTTGTATATATATTCTCTGATTTGTGTCAGAAAATTTGACATATATATATATAGTTATATGTGCATTATTAATTTGTTTAGAAATACCTTAAGTGCTTAATTAATTTATTTTATTTATTTCTTAGTATTTTTGTTGTTTTATACTAAATCACTCATGTGCTATGAAAGATGAATTGATGTCTCTTTCTATTAAAAAGTTTCTATTTTGGATTAAACTTTTTGTCATGTTACTCATTCTTGTCGATTTTATGTTATTGTGCCACTGATATTAAAAACTATTTTATATTTATTTTACATTACCCTTTTTAGCTTTATATATATATATATGTATATATATATATATATATATATATATATATATATATATATTCTTTCTTGTCTGGTTTAATGCTTTCTAGTCTGAAATCATTTTTTTCATAGGGAGATAGTGGCCCTTGTTTTTTCTTTCTGCTTGACTTTGCAAAAAATCATTTTTTTATCATTTTGTTTTGTTTTCAATCTTTCTTATTCACTTTGTCTTACATTTTTAAAGAAGATTTAGGTTTTAAATTTGTGAGCCAACATTTATTTTTCTTCTTACTTTTAATTGACTTTATTAGACCTTTTTATTTATTGGTTCACCGATACTTTTGATTTTGATAAAATTATATTATTATTTTTTTAATAGTAATAATTTTTAATCAATAATATTATGATTAATTTTTGTTTTCTTTATTTTATTTTATTTTGTTTTTTTAAATTTATTGGGGTGACAATTGTTAGTAAAATTACATAGATTTCAGGTGTACAATTCTGTATTACATCATCTATAAATCCCATTATGTGTTCATCACCCAGAGTCAGTTCTCCTTCCATCACCATATATTCAATCCCCCTTACCCTCATCTCCCACCCCCCACCCCCCACCCCCCTTACCCTCTGGCAACCACCAAACCATTGTCTGTGTCTATAAGTTTCTATTTAATGCTATTGTTTTTCATTCAAGAGCATGTGTTTTGTTTCATCTTCCACTGTGCCCTCTGTGATTACTTTGTATGGTTGCATGTTTATATTTCTTCATATGTTTATAGTTGCTTCTTTTATAACAGCGAGGTTATAGGTAATTAATTTGTCTTTTTATTTAAACATTTTCTACTATTTTGTTTTCAGAGATAATAAAAAAGTATGTTTTCACTTGTGTGCTTTTACTATTCATTCTCTTTATCTCCAAACTTTCAATGAGTATAATTTGTGTGAGTGTATGTGTGTGTGTGTGTGTGTGTGTGTTTAAGTTTATACCTTTAAGTATTCTTAATTATTTTTCTCCTTCAAATAAATATTTTTAACCCCTGACTATAAAATATGAAAAAAATCCTATGCTTATATTACCTAACACTTTCTTTCTCTCATCTAACTCCTGTTAGTTATATATTTCTACAACATCAATTTTTATAATTTTCAAATTTTGTATTGGAGTCATAATGCCACATCTGTTTTAGTCTTTATTCTATAATTAAATGGAGTCAGTGCTCAGCACTAAACCTTCACTATAGTTTCTCCATTCATCTCTTCGTTCCATCATAATTCCCTTAAGAAGACCTCATTGGAAATGTTTATTCTGTTCTTGGAAATCATAAACAATGCGTTTTTATTGCCTTCTTTCTGCGTTTGTTTGTTTGTTTGTTTGTTTCAGGTGTACAAAACAATGTAATAGTTAGACATTACACCCCTCACAAAGTGATAACCTCCCTCGCCCTCTATTGCTTTCATTTTTAATCAGCATTATGCCTGGCATAAAGTTCTTGGAATATTTTTGTTTCTTTAGGAATCCAGAAATTGAAGTGTTAGAAATCCTTGCTTCAGAGGTTTTCTTATTTACTTTACTGTTCAGTAACTTTATCAGGATGTATTTCAGTATCAATTGTTATACATCAATTCTTTCCCAGGACTCAATGTACTCTTTAATATTCAAAATCAAGTTTTATTTTATATCTGTAAAAAATATTAAAGCTTACCTTATTTGTATCTTTTTTGAAAATTAAAGTTTATCGGGGTGACAGTTGTTAGTAAAGTTACATAGGTTTCAGATGTACAATTCTGTATTACATTATCTATATACCATAATGTGTGCTCACCACCCAGAGTCCTCCTTCCGTCACCATATATTTGATCCCTTTTACCCTCTTCTACCCTCTGGTAAACACTAAGCCGTTGTCTGTGTCTATGAGTTTTGTTTCTTCATTTGTTTTTCTTGTTCCTTTGTTGTTTTGTATCTTTAGCCTCTTCAGAAACAGCTATTTTAATAATTTGTCTTCTATAGTTCTTATTATTTCACTTCCATATCAAACACATATTATCATTTCAGTTCTTTTGCAAGTTATTTACCCTTTTGCTTATTTTTGCTATTTTTGTGCTCCATATAGCAACCTCTGTTTTTTCTGTAATATTTATTCTTCCCCTTTACTACCTTCAAATTTTTCTTTATTTTTGTGTTGATTTTATATTTTTATGTCACCTTTTATATTTGTTTTGGTTTTTACAATCTGTTACTCAAGTTTCGTGTCCTTTCTTGCTTCACAATTTTCCTCCGTATATGTTGTTAGTTTTGAGTCCTTGTTTTTCTACGTCATACTATATTAAAGCTTTTTTATATTTTCCTTTTATTTTTTTGTAGTGCTTTCAACAGTTTCTAACCACTCTATGGCACCATTTTTTATTAATTTTTTATTCTGGCAAACGTGTATATGTGTATGTATAAATTGTTTGGTATTTTTATAGATCCAGTACTTATTTTTATTATTATTTTATTATTCTTTTTTGAATCAAGTGAGATATTCTGAACCACATTTGCTGGAGGTACATATGAAAATCCAAGGCCAAGGTCCAGGCTAATAGATTTTAGTTGTGTGAGGGAGACTTCAGCAGAGCAGGGGTAGGTCTCTTCATAACTCTTTGTTTTTCACTCCCCACCCTACGCCTTAACCAAAGGCTACCACTTATGTGTACAGCTTGGTTATCCACTACATCTTATGTCCCCACCTCCTTTGTGTATTCCTAGTACCAAACAAGTTTTGTGGAAGTTTTCACTTTCATTACCATTTTCTTAAAATTTGCTTGTAAGTATTGTTCCTCACTGTGCCCATTGGCATTATAAATGTGTCTCCCCAGACTTTGTACCAGCCATGCAACCATGACAGTACTTTTCATTTAGTCCTTCAATATATTACATACTCGTGGTTCCTAGTTTCACAAAAAAGTCACGTTTTGTTATTGCCTTTCTTTCTCCCTATTGGTTTCTTATTATATCTGTGAAAAAAATTGTAATGAAATGATTTTACTGTTTTAAAATAAGTAGCCCTCTTATTTTTTTTTTATCATTTTACCATAATCACAGCTTATCCCCAAAATTTGACATTTCCAAAATGTAAGTTTAGCAATCATATTTTCATTGATTTTATAATTTTATAAATTCTTGGAAATTTGGAGACAGTGATAAAATACCTAACATTTTTTGAGGGATTTCCATGCACCTTGTTGTTTATAACATGCCTAGTTTTATAAGCGTGGAAGAAACAGTAAACTATAAACATTAAAGTGTACTATAAAGGATTTTTTATTAAGATATAATTGTCATATAACATATTGCTTTGAGGTATACAACATAAAATAGTAAGAAAATATCAGATAGTTACAAGTGCTTGATGCAAATAAACATTGATCAAGAGACAGGGTTAGCTGATGTTCATAGTTTGAGAAGGTGTCATCATAAAGTGGGTTTTTGAGATGGCAATTAAATGCTGAGAAAGAGGCAGTTATGTAAAGATCTAGGGAAAGAGCATTCTAGAATTAGATCACAACAAATGCAAAGTTCTGATGTTGGAAAGTGTGGCAGAATAGGGTGGTGGGTGAGATCAGGCGAAGACAAGTAGAATCTTGAAGACCAGGTTAACAGCTTGGGTTTCATTAAAGTGTACTATAAAGGATTTTTAAAAAAATTGAGATAAAATTTTCACATAACATTATATTGCGTTCAGGTGTATGGCATGATTTGTATTTGTGTATATTGCAAAATGATCACCACAATAAATCCACTTAACAGCTCTTATTTTATATAATTGCAGAACTTTTTTTCTTGTGATGAAAGCTTTTAGAATGTACTCTCTTAGCAACTTTCAAATACACAATGCACTATTATTAACTATGGTCATCAAACTACACATTACATCCCCTGACATTTATTTTATAACTGGACATTTGTATCTTTTGATCATCTTCACACACTAATAAAAGAAAAAACACTTCTTTTAATGAAATCAGATGCCCTTGACTCACATTTGCCATTTGAATTACATACTGTGCATGAAAATACAGACATCCTTAAGTCACCAGGTAGTGATAAAACGTTTTCCCCACATGCAGATTTGCCAATTTGAGTTACAATTGAAAACACATGGATGATCCTAACCTCATGTGTTTTTCCATCCAAAAAGATGTGAATTGTCAATGAGGAGTTTACAAACTGCATTGGTGAGGACATAAGCAAATCTCTCATAAAAGCCTAGGCACATTGCCAAAGGGAGACGCTCGGGCCTGATGGAGTGCTTTTTTGAGGTAGGTTCTCACAACAATGATTTAATTTTCACAGCAAACTTTTTGAAATAGGTATACATACTTATATTTTATGTAAAGAAACATATATTCGAAAGTTTAGGGACGTTGCCTGAGGTTACACAGCTAGTAGATGGCAGAGCCCAATAAGAGAACACAGTTCTGCTTATCGTCCAGCCTGGGCTCTCCCTGTAAGTCAGCCACTGCAAGTCTGGGTGTAGAGAGATTTAGGTCCAGAAAGTACATTTCTGACCTTTGTAAATAATTCACCTATCAGCTAGTTCTCTCTGAAAACTATGCAAGAGGCCACTTGCTGAAACAATTTACAGACATACATTGTTTTATTGGGCTTTACTTAATTGCTGTTCATAGATGTTGTATTTTTTACAAATTAAAGACAATACCTTCCATCAGCAAAAAGATCACAACTCATTGTATTGCAATACTCATTTTATTGTGGTGGTCTGGAACCCAACCCACAATATCTTTGAGGTATGCCTGTATTTATCTTTATCAGAGAGCAGATTCTCGGTCCCCCATGCTGTGCAGCCTTAGCAGCCATAATTGATAACAGCTGCTAGACATCTGAGCTGTTTCATTTTTGCCAGCAGATAAACAGAGTGAATAACTTGTAGCCGCTTCAGAACTCTGATGAGTTAAAGGCACAGAGTAGAGATTGCAAAGGGCTGCTCCCAGGTAATTTAAGAAGAGGGGGAAGCTAAACAAATTCCTGTTTCATTCTTTGAACTCATATTATGAGAGATGAAAAATCTGAGAAGAAAAATCATCTCACATAGAGTACTTCAAATAATTTTTTAATCTTCTTTTTCTTTTATCTTTGGGAATTAAATGCCAATCCAACTCATTTTGAAATTGGGAATTCTCTTCCATTTGGAGAAAGAACATAAGATAAAATTTGATGTTTCTTTCAAAGAGACCAAATGTCTTAGATAAAGTTCAGGGAAACTATTGCTACCCACTTTTGTGCCAAGGATCTCATTCTTCCTGCTGCCTTTGTTAAAATTAACGGTGGTAGTGTAGGAGTTTCAAATCATTCAAATGTGGTGTCTTCTTTCTTTCAAAATGCTGAACACATTCTGCACTTCTCCAAGGGAGTAGTGCATGCCTTGGTCAGTCAGAAAACTTACTTTAAGGAAGTTTAATTCAATATGAAGTTTGTATCTACCATGTGCCAAACCTCCTGGTAAGTGCTGAAATTCAGAGATGACTAGGATGCTGGTCCTGCCCTCACAAGTCTCACCTTCACTTTGAGGAAACAGATATGCAATTGAATAACTCCAGTGTGCAATGGGCTGAGTTCCACTGAAATTTTATAAGTTTCCCCATGTTTTCATCATTCTTCTCTCTCCTTAGGAAAGAGCCATAGATGAATACCATGGCCACATAGCAAAAGAGAGTCTTGGAAATGGATGTATAGAGATTTATGAGATTATACAAATGGGGTGCTTTGTGGCCCCATATTAGAGACCTGGAGTTAAATGCTAATTATTCTATTTCCTGTCCTTGTCACCTTGTGTGTGGTTGCTATGTGAGTCCTCGGGGAGATGAGAAAGGACTAAAGGGAAGAACACTGCTTTTGTGACTGGTTCTGCCACAACAGTTGATGGTAGTCTTAGCTGTGGTGTTGTCTGGAGCTGGCTTCACTCTCATCAGGTATGTCTGTGGCTTTCTCATTAGTACCACACAGGAAATTTTATTTGTGAGTTCTGAGAAATGGCTGATGACTTTTCCTTAAGGACCACATGACAAGTCTGCACCCCAATCCCTGTCCAACCCATTTTGAGTTGGTCCATCACCCTCTTCACCAAACACTAGGTGGCCCTTTCAGGCAAAATGCCTTTAGGGTATTACCCAGGCTGGATCTTTCACACATACCTCGCATCAAGTTCATCCTTTAACTGCTGTTTGTGGAAGTGAATTTAGGTCCCAATCCAGTTGTTTATCTCTCTGCTATGCCATCTTTAGTCAATATTGACAGTCTTCAGATTTATCAAGTTTTAGGTCAGTGGATAAGAAAAACAGGTCTCAGATGACGTGTAAAAGGACTCAAGGCATAATAAATGTGAGCAAATTTACAAAATCTAACAAATAATAGTAACAACAACAACAATAACAACACATGGAATATGTGAAAAGCAAACAGAGATAAAGGGCAAAAAATTTCCACAGTATGCAAAAGATCGACAAAATGTCAAGACAGAAGTAAGAAATAATTTTCTTAAAGTGGTTTTGGCCCCATAGGACATGTATCAATGTCTGGAGACAGTTTTGGTTGCCATAATTAGAGGGAAGGTTGCCCCTGGTATCTAGAAACGATAAGCCAGAGATGATGCTAAACATCTTGCAATGCACAAGAAAACTTCCCACTCATCCATCCACAACAAAGAATGACCCTGACTAAAATGTCAGTAGTGTCAGTGGTGGTAAGCCTCAGTTTGAAAAAAAGTTAACAAGGACATGGATGAACAAGGTAGAACTAAAAAATGAAGTGATAAACAGAATAAAGAAGACATAATGGAGAGTTAAGTAAGCATATTGAGGATCCAAACAATATTATTAGTCAAACAGAATAGATCTGGTTAAAAAGTACATGTGAACTTTTAAAACAAGCACAATTAGCGAGTGTAAAACATTCAAAGAGATAAGTGATAAGGAGGACAAAGGCTATCCCATATTTATAATCAGTGTATCTGAATTAACAACCTTAATAAATGGAGCAAAGTTGTATTCAAAGACATAACACGCAAACTTCTCTTTTTCCTAGAATTCAGGAACATCTAACTCTGTTCATCCAAGAGTAGCACTGTGCTCCCACCATTCCAGCACAGGTATCTTCTGCTTCTGAAATGATGGGCTATGTAATTGAGAGCAAACCTACTGCTGAAAACTACTATAAACAACTGAATAAATACCTTTATTAAAAATATTTAGAAGCCTGAATATATGGTAGGATATAACTAGAACAAACTTTGTGAGCACATTATCCAACGGCATGAGCAGTGGTATCTTAAAGGGATGTGATGCAAAATAAGGGGATTTTATTTTATTTACTAGTTTTTTTTAAAGTGGACATGATTAAAAATTATTACAGACTAGTATCCCTATTTGTGTCACTAACCTGGGAACACAGGTCTGATTATTTTCCTGAAGACCCAGTTCTACAGATTTCTAAAAGATGCCTTCAGGACTAGGATAGTCCCCCAGGACACATGTCTGGAGCCTCCAAAACTTCCCTGCATCATTGACAAGTCAAGGGAAGAAAATCAGGTAATAGTAAATGTTAAATTGTTTTTCATTCCTAATAAATAACTATGTTTTTCTCATCTTGTGGCTACTGGGATTTTGCAGCAGTAGGACACAGTCATGAGCTGCAGATGAACTGAGTAAAGGAACCATAATAATTTCCCCTGAAACCAGAATGGCAATGTGTCTGATTAAGGATAAAAATGTGTATATTCTTCACTTGTTAACCAGTTTACCACTGTGACTAGGAAACCATTCCTCTTCTCATGATGGCATGCTGTCTTCTTATTTGGACAGACAGGTTATGCAAAAGACATGGCACAGTTCCTGGGACATAGCATGTGCCTGATCAATGATCATTACTTTCTCACACTAACCAAGTATACTACCGACATATTTAAAGGATTTCTCCCAAATGTGCACTTAACTTCTGTCTCTTTAAGAATACATGTCTCTTTAAAGAGGATGAAAAGAAAAAGTATGCATATAGGTAATCATTAGGAAAGGATGAAGTCATCAAAATGGCAGTGTGAGGTGAGCCTCTGTAAAGCTACCCTGGAATTTACAAATGATCGAGCAACAATAACTCCACAAAGGACTCCCTGCACAGCAGACAGGCAAGACGAAGAGGCCCACTACTGAATTCACCTGAAGGTGGGCGAATCACGCGAGCAGGGGAGGTGGGAAGGGAGAAGTGGGAGACAGAGCTGCGCGCGCAGGACTCAGACGTAGCTCAGTGCTCCGAGCTCGCTGCATCCCAGAGCTACCGCAGCTGTGGGAGAGGGAAGAACTCGGACTGCTAGGGCTCCGCTTATGGCCCACAGGGCTGAGGGGGCAGCATATAACATGGCTGAACCCAACGCTCACGGCAGAGACCTCGGAGAAAAGACTGAGGGAAGAAGGCTGAAAACGGTGGATTAAGCCCTCACTGCCACAGAGAACGGAAGCCTTAGGAACAGAGACGAATATCTCTGATGGATACAGATGCAAAAATCCTAAACAAAATTCCAGCAAATCGAATATAACAATGCATTAAAAAGATTATTCACCACGACCAAGTGGGGTTCATCCCTGTGGTACAAGGATGGTTCAACATCTGCAAATCCATCAATGTGATACATCACATAAACAAAATAAAGGACCAAAATCAAATGATTATAACAATTGATGTAGAAAAAGCATTTGACAAGATACAACATCCATTTATGATTAAAATACTTAATAAAATAGGTATAGAAGGAAAATACCTTAACATAATAAAGGCCATATATGACAAGGCCTCTGCTAAGCTCATAATTAATGGTGAAAAACTGAAGCCCTTTGCTCTACGTTCAGGAACACAACCGGGATGTCCCCTATCACCTCTGCTTTTCAACATAGTTTTGAAAGTCCTTGCCAGAGCAATCAGGCAAGAAAAAGAAATAAAAGACATCCAAATTAGGAATGAAGAAGTTAAATTATCACTCTTTGCAGATGACATGATACTATATATAGAAAACCATAAAGACTTCACCAAAAAGCTATTAGAAACAATCAACAAATACAGTAGAGTTGCTGGCTACAAAATCAATGTACAAAAGTCCATTGCATTCCTATATACTAACAATGAAATCTCAGAAAAAGAAATAGAAATAACAATTCCTTTTGCAATTACAGCAGAAAGAATAAAATACCTAGGAATAAACTTAACCAAGGATGTGAAGACCTATATGCTGAAAGCTATAAGACATTTTTGAAAGAAATTGAAGAAAACAGGAATAAATGGAAAGACATTCCGTGCTCATGGATTGGAAGATTCAACATAGTTTAAATGGCCGTATTACCCAAAGCAATATACAGATTCAATGCAATCCCCATCAAAATCCCAAAGACATTTTTTAAAGAAATAGAACCAAAAAATCATCAGATTTGTTTGGAACCACAAAAGACCCTGAACAGCCAAAGCAATCTTAAGAAAAAAGAACAATACTGGAGGTATCACACTCCCTGACTTTAGCTTGTACTACAGGGCTACAATAATCGAAACAGCATGGTATTGGCAGAAAAACAGACACATAGACCAATGGAATAGCATTGAGAACCCAGAAATGAAACCACATAAATATGGACAGATAATTTTTGACATAGAAGCTAAAAACATACAATGGTGGAAAGACAGCCACTTCAGTAAATGGTGCTGGGAGTGTTGGGTAGCCACGTGCAAAAGAATGAAACTGGACTGCTATCTGCCACCATGTACCAAAATTAATTCAAAATGGACCAAAGACTTAAGCATAAGACCTGACACAATAAACTGCATAGAAGGAAACAGGTACTAAACTTATGGACCTTGGGTTCAAAGAGCATTTTATGAATTTGACTCCAAAAGCAAAGGAAGTAAAAGCTAAAATAAATGAATGGGTCTATATGAAACTTAAAATCTTCTGTACAGGAAAAGAAAACATCAACAAAATAAAGAGGCAACCAACTGAATTGAAGATGATTTTTGCAAACAGTGCCTCTGATAAGGGGCTAATATCCAAAATATACAAGGAACTCATGCAACTCAATAACAAAAAAGCAAACAACCCAATTGAAAAATGGGCAGAGGACCTGAAGAGACATTTCTTCAAATTGAACATACCAATGGCAAATAGACATATGAAAAAATGCTCAACATCCCTAATCATCAGAGAAATGCAAATAAAAATCACAATAAGCTATCAACTCAACCCAGTTAGAAAGGCTGTCATCAACAAGACAAATAGTAACAAGTGTTGGAAAGGCTGTGGAGAAAAAGGAACCCTCATACACTGTTGGTGGGAATGCAGATTAGTGCAGCCGTTTTGGAAGGCAGTGTGGAGGTTCCTCAAAAATTATTAATAGAATTACCATATGACCCAGCAATCCCTCTCCTGGGTATCTACCCAAAATATCTGAAAACATTTATGCATAAAACACGTGTGCTCCAATGTTCATTGCAGCTTTTTTTTCGGTGGCCAAGCCTTGGAAACAACCAAAATGTCCTTCGATAGATGAATGCATAAAGAAGTTGTGGTATGTATACACAATGGAATACTATTCAGCGATAAGAAAAGATGATATAGGAACATTTGTGACAACATGGATGGATCTTGAGAGTATGATGCTAAGCGAAATAAGTCAGACAGAAAAAGCAAAGAACCATATGATTTCACTGATATGTGGTATATAATCCAAAAACAAAAAAAGAGCAAGACAAACAAATGAGAAACAAAAACCCATAGACACAGACAATAGTTTAGTAGTTACCAGAGGGTAAGTGGGTTGCGGGGTGGGAGATGAGGGTAAGGGGGATCAAATATATGGTGATGGAAGGAGAACTGACTCTGGGTGGTGAACACACAATGGGATTTATAGATGATGTAATACAGAATTGTACAGCTGAAATCTATGTAATTTCACTAACAATTGTCACCCCAATACATTTTTTTTTAAAGGAAAGAATGAGATAGGAGGTAAGAAAAAAAGATTTCTTGAAGCAAACTCATCTTGGATTTCTTCTCTGCCTGCCCCGGGTTACACTTAATTTATAATTCTTTAATTTAAATCATTTAATGATTTGTTCATAGACTTTTGTATGTGGAAGGAATAGAAGAAGGACCAAACTGTAGTTCTTTACCAAGGTATTTAAGGGATTCATAAAACAAAAACAAAAACACAACAGACAAAAGACAACAACGAAAGAAACAGTCAAGTATATTATTCTTTGGTAAACTGAGCTTGAGTAGAGACGGTGACATAGAAAGAGTTCCAATAAATTGTTACAATAAAGACTACAAAATTTTCCAGATAAATAGACATAGTAAAGGAGACCTTAAGGGTGAATAGGAATGATCTGAAGACAAAGGAAGGGCAAGTCTTCTAGACAGAGGATCAGCAGTGCAAAGCACAGCAGTAAGAGCATAGTTATTCTTCCAGTGTGTCTTTACTCAAATATAAGCAGATATGCATGTATTCTTCTTGCTTACTTCAAAGACAGCAAAACATGCACACTCCTTTTACCCTTCCTTAGTTCAATCAACAACATATTCTGGTTCCTTAATTTCCAACTTCTTAGGCTTTCACTGTGTGCATAAGGCTGAATTTAACTTTAACTAGCCCTGATTTATGAGTTGGATGATTTCTGATTTCTGCTATTGCAGAAATGCTGCTCTAAATAATATTAAAAAAAAAGGTTTTCCCAGTTTGTCATCTCTCTTTATTGGTGTTTTGGGGACCATACATATAGATGTTAATTCATATGTATTCAAATATGTTCTTTTTCAGCTTGAGATACCTCATATGTTGTATATATATATATAATTTCCATAAATATTTGGATTTATTTGTGGACTTTCTATCCCATTTCTTTGTTTTGATTTTCTATTCATTTGTCAATAGTACATTTAGAACTTTTTTTGAGTCTTTATAATATATTTAATATCTCTTAAGTCCCTATCACCTATTGCCTTTTTACTTTCAGTGTCATGGCCATATTTACTTGTTCATGTTTTATATGAGATTTAGAGTCAGCTTATCTAATTCTAGACATAAAACTTGATATTTTCATTGACTTAATGCTAATTTTTAAATAAATAATTGAATTTTTATGACACTGAGTCATTCTATTAAAAGCATGTTATATATTTATATTCATCAAGTCTACTTTTATGTAATTAAAGAGTTTTTTTTTTTTAAAGTTTCTACATATACTTGTTTTCTGCATATTTCTTTTTATATTATTCCTAGGCTTGTATTTTTTTTTTCTGCTGTTAAAAGTGAAGTCTTACCTTGCATTATATCTTATTAGTTACCTTTATACATTAGGGCTATTAGCCTTTGAATATTAAATTTGTATCTTGCTATCTCCTTGAGGTAATTTGCTGTTTTCAGTAGTAGTTCTTTCTTTTTCTCCTTGTATGTTTTCTAGGGATCTTTTGTTATATAATTACATCACTCACAAATAATGTGTGTGTTCTGTGTGTGTTTTAACCTCTCTCTTACTAGTGTTAATTCTCTAATGTCTTTTGCTTGCCTGATGCATTGGCTAATGTCTCCAGTGAAAAGTTGTATAATAACTGTAAAAGTTAGTTGAGAGTGGTCATGTGTCTTATTCCTGACTTTAAAAAGTGGTAATGTCACCAGGGTCTGTCTCTCTGTTAAGTTGGATTTGGTGTGTGTGTGTGTGTGTGTGTGTGTGTGTGTGTGTGTGTGTGTGTATAAACATCAATTTCTATCATCTTACAGTTGTTGGTATTTTACCAAGAATGTAGTTGAAAGTTGTCAAATATCTTTCAGCTTCTATGGAGGTTTATATAATTTCTATTATTAAATGAAATAATATAATCAATTTATCAACATACTTGTTAATAGTAGTGAACCATCCTTGAATTCCTAGAATGGGATTGCATGCAGCAAATTATTCTGTAGTTTTTCTTTTCATGCAATCATTTTTGTATTTCAAATCAATATTATATTTTCTTCATTAAAATAATTTAGGAATGGCCTCATTTCCCCCTACAATCTGGAACAGTTTAAGTAGTATTACAATTGTGTGTTTTTTGGTAAAATTCTGCTGAAAAAAGTCTCCTATATTACTTATTCTACTCTTTCTGTTTCAGTTATTATTTTCTTCTTGTCTCTACTATGTGTGCTCATTTTGTGTTTTTTCTCTTCTCTTTTTCTCAGGTAAGTTATTGCTTTATCAATTATATTTCTACAAAGAAATACCTTATTTATTTGTTAGTTGGTTTCTTGTTAGCTTTTTTGTAAGTGATTAATTTGTTTTATCTTCAATTCTTCTCTTCAGATAATTTGGCTGTTATTTTTTCAACTTTCAGTGAGCTAATTAACTCACTTTCATTATTTCTTATGTATTGCTGTGAATATATAGTTTATTTCCTCTGAACATTTCTTTTGTTTCATTCTGGTTCTGAAATTAGTATTTTTATTATCATTACTTTCTAGAAGTTTTGCAAATTGGATTTGTATTTACCTTTTGACCTGATACTTACTTATGAGAACCTTAAATTTTTCATGAGTATCAAACATTGTGTTTATAAATATAGTGTAACTATTATGATTTTAAACACATGAGAACTCTTACTTTCTGCAAAGTGAAGAGTGAATTTGAGAATGAATTGGAATGTAGAATGAAATTATGATTTTAACCACACGAGAAAGCTTAATCTTTGCATAGTAGAGAATTAATGAATTGGAGAATGAACAGGCTGTAAAGACCTCTCCATATTTGAAGTTTGCTTATGTTCAAAAGTAAATTTTCAGTTGCCTGAAATTGAGTGATGGTGTAGCCTAAACGGAGACGCAGTGAGAATAAAACAAGCAAATGGATTTGAGATCTTTAAAATGAGTATGGTAAAATTCTTATGGTGATTTATTAAAAGTACTGTCTGAGGCTGAGAAAAGTTAAAACTGTTGACCTAGGGTAAAGCTGAGAAAATGGCATGGGTGGAGGAGCTACTCATAGAGTTGGGCATTGACAGATGAAGAACAGGTTTGGATAGGAAGACAAGGAGAGGTGTGAGACGGATTTTAGGTGTCTGAGAAATACAAGCAGTGATATTCTCAAAACAGATACGTAAGAGAGCAGGTGGAGGAACATGTTAGAGTCATTGACATTGAGGAGGAAATGGCTGAGGGAATAACCCTTAAGTAATAAGAAGAAAGGACTCCAAAGGGGGTCCTGAGAGCCCTAGGCATTTATGGGGTGAAATGAGGAAGTATAGCCTGTGATAGAGGCTGCGAACAAGGGACCCGTCTCTCTTTGCACTGGATTCTGGGTGCCTTTAAACAGGCATAGACTCTGAAATGTGGAAGATAGGCGGAAAAGTGTTAATTCAATGAGTAAATGAATGTATGGGAAAAACAACCAAGACAAATTATAAAACCTGTTTACTCATTTAACCCATGAAGAAGTTGAATCAGGAAATAAGTGGTGCCTAAGCTGGCACCTCCAGGGAACAACTAATCTCGGTCTAGAACCCATGGTTCTGTAACAGCCTCTGTCAGTCACCCTTGCTATGCTTTAACACCCAGACAGCGTGATTGTTTTGACAGCTGGTTATTTAACTAGGTTATCAGAAGCAGGTAATAGCTCCTCCATTCAGTCAAAACAGAATTATTTATATATGTAGACAAACCTTCCTTTGCCAAGATTTATGACATAGAAAGGGACGAATTAGAAAATAGAACAATAACACCTTGTATATTAAAAAAGTGACATCTGTCTAATGTCAAAAAACACATAGTGTTTATTGAGTGGGAATTGTCACTGAAGCTTGGAATAGCTTTAAAAGAAAACCAAAATATGCTAACTTTATTCTTGTGATTGAAACATACAATTTTGGAAGCTTTTATGGAAAGGAAGGGAAAAAATGAATAGAGAAGTTGAAGTCCTTAGTAGGAGGTGTGTTAGTGCATAGCCAAACACAACTGCATTTAGCTTGAAACTTGACTGCCGTTTTAAACAAAACGAAAATCTATGAAAATATTGTCAATTGAACTTCAAAGAAAAATCAAATACTGTTTTTCAAACAATGTAGCAAGAAGCCACCAGTTAAAATTGTATCTAATTGCGTTCTTAATGCAAGTGAAAATACATGTTTTAAAATCAAATTATATGCATGACTCTGTTCTTATCTAGGAATGCAGTGCCCTCCCCTTCTCTCAAATAAGTAAACAAATACCCTTCCCATTTGACTAAGCTGCCTGATTAATTCCTGTGTGAGAGACTGCTGCCCCTTTGAAATAGCTGATGAGCTTTATAGTCTCAAATATTTATGTGACATTTTATCACAGTTTGCCTAATGCAGTTTATAATATTGTACCTTGATTTTCCCCAAGCTTTAGCTGTTGTTTTGCATTAACTCCTGATTTCCTCTTAAGTCTGCTGTCTCTTTGAGGCTGTTTTGCACTTTGAAAGAACCCAGTTGTTTGTTGAATGAATAACTTGCTAATTCTCTTTCTTTCTTTCTTTCTTTCTTTCTTTCTTTCTTTCTTTCTTTCTTTCTTTCTTTCTTTCTTTCTTTCTTTCTTCTTTCTTTCTTTCTTTCTTTCTTTTTTTTTTTTTGGTATTTGGGATTTTTTAATATTGTGTTTTTTTAAATTATTATTAGCTTTATTATTATTAGCTTTAGGTGTACAAAACAATGTAATAGCTAGACATTTACACCCCTCACAAAGTTATAACCCCCTCTCCCAATTTACTACCCCTCTGACATTGTATAGTTGTTACAATTCCATTGACGCTATTCCCTATGCTGTACTCCACATTCTGTGACTATATATATTTGATTATATTTGACATTCAGTATTATTCAGCTTCAGCCTCAGGTGTAGAGCGCAGTGGTCAGGTATCTACACCATCCATGCAGTGGTCTCCCTAATAAGACAAGTACCCATCTGACACCCTATAAAATCTTTATAACATCATTGATTATATTCCCCAAACTGTCTTTCATATCCCCGTGGCAATATTGTGACTACTAATCTGTACTTTCTAATACCTTTACCTCCTCCCCCATCCCCACACCCCTCCCATCCAGCAACCATCAGTTTTTTCTCTATATCTCTGAGTATTTCTGTTTATTTTGCTCATTTATTCTATTCTTTAGATTCCACATATAAGTGAGATCATATGGTATTTGTCTTTGACTTATTTCACTTAGCATAATGTTCTCTAGGTCTATCCATGTCATTGCAAATGGTAAGATTCCCTCCTTCTTTATGGCTGAGTAATACTCCATTGTTTAGAATGTACCACAGAGTTTCTTTATCCAGTCGTCTACCTTCCTTTCCTCCCTCAGTCTTCTTCCCAGCCCTCCTTTCTCCAAGCCCTGCTCTAAACACATGGTTCGCCAGATCTCAGCACAGCCCTCGGCACTGGTGACTTCTGAGGGGATTGGCTGTTCTAGATCGTGATCAGCCCACAAATAGTTTTCCAAATGTTTGCTACTTTCTCTTTCTATTTGTGCCCCACCTTCCTGCCCCAAGAACTATTGTCAGTTAAGCAAAATTTAGAAACCATGCATGGTGGGCTGATTAGTTAACCGATATGCAAAATTCATTCTCAAAGTACAGTCCCAGTTTTAATTGCTAAGATTAAGTGATTTTTGAATTTCTGATGAATACATAATTAGAGCAATTATCTTCCTCACTGACAAGTAATTATAGCATTCCAAACACTTTTACTCGAATTTAAAAACAAAAACAAAAACATAGTTTGACTAATTACGATGAGAAGGCAGGACACCGTGGATTCCTGTCTTGAAGGTGCTCCCTCAGATGTTCTCTTTAGGGAAGAAGATTTTTCTTCTTTCAAGGCAGCTCCTGGTGAAACCAGGACAAAGAGAAGTCCAACTGGAGACTCAATGCATCCTTCTTTACACAAAGAGAAGTCCAACTGGAGACTCAATGCATCCTCCACATGATAGAGACAACTCCATGGGGTTCTTCTCAGCTCTACCTTACCCACTGAAGGGGAACACATTACTCTAGAGCACATGGAGTAGTTGCCTGAAACAGTGGCTAGAATCTAAAGACTTTTAAGTTTCAGGTTAAAATTTTAAAATTATATACATTTTGCATTATATACTATAACAGATTTATTTTGATTTTAATAACATAAAGATTTCCCCCATCTCTTTGATACTCTAAAATATAACCCACCTCTACTGGGGCTTCCTGGGCCCCAGGCATGCTACAATAGGCTCCTGTGGTGAGATTCTGGGAGCAGGAACTACAGTGTCTGAATGCAAAGTCCATCCTCTTGAAGCATTTGCCTGTGGTATTTGCTCAATGGTCTGGGTCTCATCTGAGTCAGAATTCAGGATGGTTAAACTTCAGATTCCTCTTATAGCTTTTATTTATATATTGAGCTGCTACTAATATTTGAAATGAGACCCTGAAATGTTATTTATTGGCCTATCTATGCAGTATCTAGCTGCATTACTGAGAAAACAGATATTCAGTTATCTCTGAACCAAGCTGCCAAGCTGTATACTAGAGAGCCACTGAGAGGAAGTTCACACACAGCCTCTCAAGGCCAATTACAGGTACAAAAAATGATATAGATACTTCTGTCACACAGAGCATTCATCTTGAAGAGATGTAACTGAGGGGAGATGATCATGACATGTGGTTTGAGAGAACGCTTCTGGAGCCAGTGGGCTTTAGCAACGTTCTAAGGACAGGCTTGTGATTTAGTAAGAGAAAGTATTCAAACATAAGAACAGACTTGGAAGAAGACAAAGAAAGGAACTTACTATGGCAAGGAGAGCAACAAGCAGGGAGGATAAAATAGTGCACAGGACTAAAATGAAAGATGAACGTGGAAGAAAAGAGGTCATACAACTTAATAGAGAGTCCAGGCCTCAGCTTTGGAGGTTGTGGAAGCCAATCATGAGTGTTTTATTGTAGTATTTGACAGGCACCCACCTGTGTAACCACTTTTCCCAGGTGCTAGTCATGTAGGGCCATGACACGTCCATAAATTGGTGTGATGAGAAGTCATATGTGATCTGTCCCATAAAAGAGAAGCAGATATTCAGAAACCCCAGCCTGACCTGGATTCTCCGCTTCTTCCCCTCTCAGTTCTCTTTTGAGACTCTGCTCAGGGCATTTTCATGCAGATTGTCTTACTGGTCATTCTCTCCCCTTTTTCTACAACTACTATTACCATCTCAGACTGCGGGAGGCTTACCCAGTGAAATAGGAAAATGCTTGACACTGTTCTTAACTTAAGAACACTTAGGTATTAACTAATCCAATTTACCCAAGAGTGAATAACTAGTAAGTTACAGTACCAGTATTTGACCTACAAAGACTGATTCCAATAAATGTTTGTATTCTTAAAAATTAGACCACAGTGCCAGTTTGATGCCTTCTCTATTGTGGTGAAGTATTCATGATTTATACCATATGGAAGGTTCTTTGTCTCCTCTGAACCCACTAAGCATTCCTTATGACTCTCATCATATACTTGTCTCACTCATTTTATATTGGGGGTTCAGGAGAATGTGACACAAGGATGTTTTATATTTTATCAGAGAAATGTCAATAAACGTTGTAAAAGAATGTGTGATCCTCTATCCAACAAAGAAAACTCCTTTAAAAATCCCAAATTCCCATTTTTTAAAAAATGTTTGCATAATTTTGCAAATTTTCTTGGTTCTTGACATGATAGACTTAGGAATTTATTTGGTTCGTCTTGTTTTGAAGGCAAACTGCAGATGTACACTTGGATGTTTTGTGGTTAATTTATTTTAGTATAATTTTCTTTATGTAGAGAGGGATTAGGCAAATCATTGAAGTTTTCCTTTAGTCCCCACCCAACGCCCCTTGTGTGGTCCTCTCCTATGACCTGGCATTTGCTGTCTACCTTGCAAGAGCCTCTAGTCTAGTATCTGAGTTAGACCTGTCTTTTCTCAAATGCCTTGTGCTTAGTGCCCTTTACAGAGCCATTTTTTGAGGTGTTAATATTTTAACAGAGCAAATGAATTTACATTATAATGTTAATGGATGCCCAGTTATTCTTTCTATTATTATTGTTATTACTAAAATTTTTATCTTATAGAGACATCTATCAACAATGTTTGGACTTTTGCAAATAGTGGTATTCTTTAACTGCAGTCAGTGTTTCTGCTTGATGCTCTAAGTGCCTTATAAAATTCAAAGGGAATCTGGCATTTGATGCCTTATATTAAGCAATGCAAATACTTTTCACTTAAAACACTCATGAATCCTTTTCATAGATCCTACTTCAGAGGAACCTGCTTAATGCTCATTAAAAATTTGCCTCTGTTTAGGTAGCCTATTAGCTGTGTTGGCATATAATGATTTTGTTATCTAAGCTCTACAGTTAGACTATTAATCTAGTGTAATCAAGATTTGAAAACCAGACTTATAAAAAGTAAACAACATTGTTTCTCATGTTGTTTACTTTTTATAAGTCTGGTTTTGAAGGCATATTGTTTACTTTTTATAAGTCTGGTTT
Organism: Rhinolophus sinicus; assembly: GCF_036562045.2. Taxonomy (NCBI): domain Eukaryota; kingdom Metazoa; phylum Chordata; class Mammalia; order Chiroptera; family Rhinolophidae; genus Rhinolophus; species Rhinolophus sinicus. The sequence goes on from NC_133751.1 coordinate 113,369,710, forward strand.
TCAAATCTTGATTACACTAGATTAATAGTCTAACTGTGGTTGCCAGAGGGTAAGGGGGGTGGGGGGTGGGGGTTGGGAGATGAGGGTAAGGGGGATCAAATATATGGTTATGGAAGGAGAACTGACTCTGGGTGATGAACACATAATGGGATTTATAGATGATGTAATACAGAATTGTACACCTGAAATCTATGTAATTTTACTAACAATTGTCACCCCAATAAATTTAATAAAATAAAATAAATAAAAAAGTAAACAACAGAGCATTATTCTTCTAAGGATGCCTTTTGCCTCCTGACGTGGTACCGTTTGCCTAACAGAATTCAGTCCCATTAGAATGTGACTGACAAATGTTAAAATAAATAAAAGATATGGATTACAAGGTGTAGATTTCAAGTACTAGCACAAAACCCAAATAACTTCTAACCACTACCTGCATTACAGTCAGGTACAGAAGAATGAAAATTTCTTTAACATTATTTTATTGAGTCTAAAATTTCAGCTCAACCAAACTCTGATGTCCAAAAATTTGTTAAGCTGTCTTATGTGAACTAATTACTAGAATTATCTTAGGCCAGACCCTTTCCTCTCTTCATGCCTCAGTTTTTCACACTGTGAAATTATGATATTGGTCTGTGAATATCTGAGATGTTTTCCAATTCTTCACATTGGTAATTCCAAGTGAGATTTCCTTCAGCTAGCATGCCATTAAATGCTATAATTCTTCTGGCTTTCTGATTCCCCTTTTTTCATTTAATAAATAAGAGTTCATGAATCATCTTTTCCTAACTATATGATAATGGGAAAGTATGGGCACTTGGAAGTAGTTTTAAATTTATATATTTATTTTTCTCTTTTGCTCCACAAGGGACATGCACATGTAGCAACGTTCACCTTCTTCCATCTATATGCTCTGCTGACTTATTAGGAAAAATCGTAAGTGACATGCTCATTCTCCCCTGTTAATAAAAACAGAGCAGCCTAACATATGTAGAAGAAATTGTGTCTTCAAAGGATTTTTACATGTAGTATTTGCTATTTATTTTCACAATTGTATTATGATGTAGGAAGTGCCATCAGCTATTTTACAAAAAGAAAGTGTGCTACAAGAACTCGAACTACTCTACAAAACTGATAGATATTACGGGTACATGCAGCCGTGGTTGTCTGTCTCCCACATACAACACTCACCTTTCCACCACGTGCGTGTGTGCGTACACACACACACACACACACACACAACACACACAACACACACCTCACAAACAGAGAATTAAAAGCCAAAGAATAGAGTCTCTGTATTTATGTGAGTCACCACCTCTAGAATGATTGCAAGTATTAAAACCTGATGTAGAGGAGGGACATAGTAAAAGCTCAACAAATGTAATTGCTACTATTGATTGTGCCTCCATGCTCATCTATAAATTATAATAGATCCCACCTCAACATGGTTATAAGAATTATAAATATGATAGTGACTTAATGCTTGATGTTCAGTACATTCTCAGGGAACAACAATACATTTTTTAAAAACAATTTGAGGGTCTCAGACTATTAGGAATTCTGGATAATTCCTCCATCAAGTAAACAAGTCCCTGATATTTCATTAATCATTTAGCTTAGTCTCAATTGTGCCATAGTAAAAATCAACCCCTAAATCTCAATGGCTTAAAAAAGCAAAGGTTTACTTTGTCAACCAAAAAACAAACAAACAAACAAAAAAACAAAACAAAAGAACAATCAAACACAAAACTTTAAGCTGTAATAAAGTATAAAAAGCTTTTATATTGAGCAAAGGATTGCAATCCAATAGACACAGATTTAGGTAGCATCTCTAGCTGCACTCTGGTGAAGATGAAAAAGACAGGGTTTACAAAGGAAGAAACACAAAATTTGTAAGAAAAGAAACTTATCCTATTGGCTATCTAACATGGTGTGATGAGTAGTTCAAAAAGAATTGATCAGATGTGGGTGGTGAGACTCTGAGGTACTCAAGTACCAAGATGTACTTCGATAACACGCAAAAAAGCCCAATAGTTCAAACCTTATTTAGGTCCTCTATGCCCTCCTTGTGTGTGTGTGTGTGTGTGTGTGTGTGTGTGTGTGTGTGTGTGTGTGTGCATGCACATACTTGTGTACGTTGTGTGTGTGTGTGTGTGTTTGAAAGGTGGACATAGTGTCAAACACACACACACACAAACACACTTCTAAAAATAGTGGGCATTCATGTTTAGCTTTTGGAAACTATAAGGGGAAGGGAAGAGAGAAATAGCACAAGTAAAGGCATATAGACCTGAAATGCACATTCCCTATTCAGGGAATGTAAACTTCATACAAGCAGAGGTTACATCTAATTTTGCTCACATCTCTGTACTTAATAGCTGTTTCTTGGGGAGAGGGGAAAGCCAGTAATCCAACAAATGGTTGTACAGAGTGAAGACAGAGTGGTGAATATACACTAACTCACACTCAAGACCTGTGTAACAAAATTGCAACCCAATAGTGACAGTGCTGGATGCCCCAAGTGTCAGAGCACCAGAGGCCATGTGCACAGCACAAAGGTAAGGAGTTATTGGAGAGAGAGAGGGCCAATCTGAGGGCACTGTCCTCCCTTCTGTAAAGACCAACTAGAGGCTCAGAGCAAGCTTCACGTTGAGATGAGACTGTCTAGCACCCTGGTGACCAGAGGACAAGGAGGCTGTGATCCAGGAACAGGAGAGACAGCATATGCTAATCAGGATAGTGTGGTGTTTATGAGGGAAGCCACGGTTATTGAAAGCCTGGGGTTTGTTGGGAATTTTCAGTATCCACATTCAATCAATACATTTACATTGTTGACTCCAAAAAGAATACACCTGCCAAAAAGACTGTTCATGGTAAATTGGGCCCAAATTCATAACCACTGCCTAGCAGCCATTGTTTGCAGAGGTCCCTTACGCACACTGCGTTTCAGAGAAAAGCTACAGACATAGCTGCCAAGCCTCCTGCACTGTGCTCCTGCTGTTCCACAGCTGTGCTGTTTCATGATTGAGCTGTTTTCACTGAATAGTCTCTCACCCTTCTCCACACCCCAAATTTGGAATTCCTGTTGGTGTTAAATTGGTGGTGATGACCTTCAGTTGACAATATTTAGTGTTTAAGATCCCCTGTTTGTGTTGTCTTCATTAATTGAACTTCTGACATGAATTTGTACTAGAGTTCATGTGAGGAATGAGGTACTGGGAAAACAATGGCTTAGTAGAAGAAACACACTATCCCTGCGTGGACTATATACGGTGACACAACTGCAAACATCCTACTACTAGGTTTGAAGATCCTTGAAGAAAGAATATCATTGTATTGCCAGAAATGAGCTGAGTGTCTTTCACATATGAGCTATTTGGAAAATGCTTTCTGAATGGATATACGAGGTGTGATCAAACGATACAGTGAATGTTTAAATAAAAAGAAAAATATTACAATAAAAGACACATTGCCATTAATCACCCTCAAAATACTCCCCCGTCACTTGTAACACACTTATTCTATCATTCCTGCCACTTTCCGAAGCAGTTCTGGAAGTCCTCTTTGGTGAGTGTCTTTAGTCTCACTGTCGTGGCTGCCTCGACATCCTGAATCATTTTGACTTTGGGGAAGAGCCAGAAGTACCAGATCTAGTGAATAAGGTGGATGATGACACACCGTAATGTTTTTATTTGACAGAAATTGCCATATACCAGAAGTGATATGTGACATGGAGCATTGTCATGATGGAGGATGATTTACAGCACACTTTAAAACACACCTTCTTTCAACCATAGCTCACACCCGACCAACTGCACCGAACAAGTTGAAACTTGTCACACACTGTTACTAAGGTTTGATGGGCCCCTTCCCGTGTTGAAGGTCACTGTCTTTCCTTTGGATGGCACTCGGCAGCAGCATTCACCATATTTTGTGATCACAATGGTTGGTATGAATGCAAGACAATGATTCTTATGACAGATTTTCCTTGCATTTTGTTATTCTATCACTCAAGTCTGCCAAATTTCTATTCACTGTTATAAACCCACAATTTTTGGTCCACTTGTAGGGATGAATAAATAGAAATTCAGGAGCTTTCTAAAGATTATTAAAACAGGTTTTCCACTTTGTGCTGAATCACCTCTAAGCACTGAGAACTGTGCCAGTTTCTGTGGTTCAGGGCTGATGAACGTTTGGTCTGCACTTTCAAAGATCTTAGTGTCAACTGAAGAAACAGATCACCTTATTTAAAAAGACAGTGTGATTGGTACTTTCATAATTGTACATTACAGAGCCATGAAGGAGGTGTGATTATCTTGGAATGCTCAGATGAAAGGTTCTCAGGTATTTCCTATTAACCCAAAGTCCAGTTGTAAAGTGAAATTCACCAGACAGTCAAAGCTAAGGATGAAATCTGCTTTCAAGGTGTTAACAAGAATTGAGTCTCTCTCATCCTGGGAAGCAGTCATCAAAAAAGAGATACATGGGTAAAGTTAGAGAAAATATGGGGAACTATATTAAAACTCTGTTTTCCCAGGGAGATTGTCTTTTCTTTAATTAATTCATAATAAAGGATTTGATTTTACAATTTAATCTGTGCTTTTAAGAGACAGAAAGGAATAAACTCTCTAACTTTGCATTTTTTTCATACCAAGCCATAAATTTACATAGCTGCAACATAAACAGTTTAAGAATATAAGTCTAGAATATCAGGAACAAACACTATCAATTCTTTTGTTTCTGACTTGCTCTAGAGTTATAACGAAGATTCCATATATCTGTTGTTCAGTTTTTATTATATTATTTCTCAGGCAATTACATTTTTACTGCCAATTTGGAGGATTTACTTGATATAATCATTGAGTACAAGCATAGTGTTAAGTATTTAAATGAGAATGTTTTAAAATGAGTCTAATATGTCTTGTCTTGTTGTAACCAGATTATTTTTAATATGCGAGATTTATTTTAAAAATTTTCAATTATGCTGAGAAATTTAAATCAAGCAAGCATTCAACACATAATATTGGCTCCCAACAAGGTTGGCATCTACAATATGGTAAGTAATATTTTGTGTGCTTATTTCTTAAGTACTTTTGATTTTGTCAATACAAGATAAATTAGCTAAGATCAGGCAATGATGTTTTAGTATTTTAATTAATCAGATGCTCCATCTTGTCTGAAATATTGATAAGAATGTTTAGCAAATGTACCAAGTAGACTGAATGGAAAAATTAATACAGATTTTGCTATAAATTGTAAATAAGCACAAAATTAATCTGGTTAACTTAATCAGTAATAAAGAATAACATTAACATTTCAAGTAACTTTATTTTGATTTGCAGAATTCATTGGCAGTTTAAATTAGCAATTTTATAATTCCTCACATAGAAAAAAATGGCAAAGAAAATTTGTTTTGCATGTTCATAATGTTTGTGTTGCCTCGGCTCATTTCACACATTTCATATTTGGTGTTATTGTTTAGGGAAAAAGTAAACATTTTAATTAAAAATAATGGTTTGTCATCACAGGAGGGTTTTGTTATAAGACAGACTTCCTGATTGAATGACTGATATAGATTCAAACATCAGATGATGAGTTAAAGAGTTATTTTTGTGACCACTTCTACATATGCAATTTGGCCAAGTTCCTTCTAGCTGTATACACCCTACAAGTTACCCTACAAACCTTTTCCTAGTATTTTGAGAGTTGAGATTCACCACAGTCAGCATCAGTGGCTTGGAAAAGAACCATTTGAAGAAGCATATTCAGAGCTAGTATTCAATGTTTACATATTTTAAACCTACTTAGTAAACAAACATACCCTGAATACAGTTTTCATTTAGTCCAATCTTCTCAATTATTTTAATAATTAATTATTGAGTATTATTCAGAACTAAACGGATTAGAATTAATCAGTTTTTCTGAACACATTTGTAAGAAGAAATTGATTTAATCATTTCCCATTTTCACACTTCCAAATTGTCCGAAGAACTTATTAACCTTTATGATAGAACCAGGTCTAGTTCAACACCTCTTTCTTGAGGGTGTACATAGTAGGTACATCTATTTTGAGAAAATTAACCCAATATACAGTGGGATATGTAGACAGGACATGATACCTCTGTTTCTAACCTAGCCCTAGGGAGAGAAACCTATGAGAACTCTGAGAAAAAGGGTCATTTTCCAAAATCTCTGTATCCCTAGAATCAAGTAAAGGACTTAATATGTGGCAGATGCTTGGCCCAATCATTTTAACAGTATGTATTGACTGATTCTTATGTGACAGGCTTTGTTTTAAGCACTGGGAATAGAGCAATAAAAAAGAGAAACAATCACTTCCTTTCCTGGGGCTTATATTCGTATTCTTTTAGAAAGACGGAAACCTGAAAAAGTCATCAGCAAGTACTTATATACTATTTCAGATGGTGATAAGTGTAGTGGAAAAGGTAAAGTATAGGGAAGGTAATACCTGTACTGTGTGGAGGCTCACTGTCATTGAAGGTGGAGAAGAAAATCTTATGTTTAAGGTGACATTTGAATGAGTGCCAGAGGGAAGCTATTCTATCTAGGGGAGGACTATCCAATACAGAAAAAATGACAAGTACCAAAGATGTGCTTGGCTAGTTCAGGAAGACCAAGGAGATCACTGTAGAGAGGGAGATAGCTAGTGGAAGACAGCAGAGCGGGCCTCATAGAGCATGGTACAGGATTTGGTTCCTCTTCTCAACGTGATTTTATATTTGCAAATATAAAATGATATTTAACAATTGTATGGCATGCCTAACTACTGAAGGTACTTTCCACATGGATTCTTGGTCAATTGGCAATCATACACTGGTATGCATTTACTATGTGCATCGCATTATTAAAATGAGGTGGTAATCAAAATGTTGAACTACTTACTATTGGTTATGCACTGATTAGGCAGGAAAGGTCCAAGAGAGAGGTGGGGTTGACCAGAAAATGGTGATAGGCACTAGGAGGGCTTGGTCTGTGACTATTCACCAGCCACTATTGTCACATTATCATACTTGAACTGTCTTTGGTTTCTAGTGTGGTCCAGATAATATCTACCCTGACTTAAGCAAGGTTTCTCATTGCATTCATACAACAATCTTGAGGTTTGTGCTTCTTTGAGAAAGGAAGCAAAATGAGGATTATGAGAAAAGGAATGGCATGGAGGCACTGACATTTCCAAAGGCTGACATTTTGGGAGTAGATAGTAGAGCATGAATGTGCTACCTGGGAACACACTTTTGCTGAGAAGCCAGAGCTAGAGTGTTAAATTAAGAATATGCAGGTTATGACCTGCTGAATGAGGAGGAACTATCACCCACACGGGGTCAGCAGGTAGCTCCCTTAGCATCCAACCTCCCACACTGGGAAAGTGAAAATCCCAGTGTCATTGTGATTGAAGGCACAGTTTCAGTACATTCACACAAAGGAAGTAAAGTCACAAGATTTATTGCTGACAGATCTTAGAAGTGGGAAGGTGCAGTGAGCTGGGGAAGAGACATTTTGCATCCCAGGTCACAAGGAGCAGGAGATAGAGAGCAGGATATTAAACACGTATTATTTATAAGGTGGTTGGGGTGGAGGTCACTCACTTTTTGCTAGCTTAACTCTGGGAAAAGCAAAGCAGGAACTTGTAGCAGGAATTTTAAACTCAGCTCTTTATCGGAATGTCCAGACTCTGGGTGTGAGCAGGGTTGTTTTACTCCAAAATGCCCAGGCAGCAACTCAAGAGTTTTCTTTTGTTGTTGTTGTGGTTGTTGTTTTAACCACACTACTTAAGAGACTCTTGTAGTATTTCAGACAAAAGATAATGGCAAAGTAAGTTTTCAGTTTCTAGAATAATTTGTAGGGTAAAATGTTTGAATGTGTTGGCTGTCAGCTGGGAAAGAAATGAAAAGTAAGCATGCTTTAAAGGATTTATTGTCATCTGAAAATTGAAAATGATAAAGCTGTGATTTACTGAGGGAGGGAACAGCTTGGGATGGGGTTAGGATCAGGAGTTGCTCTGTAGACTCACTAGACATGAGATGACTACCAACACTCAAATGAAGACAGGGACATTTTGTTAACTCCACACACGAATGCTGAGTAAAGGAAGGGAAGGAGGCAGAGCAGAAGAAAACACCGGAAGCAGAGGATGTACCAACAAAAGTAATAGCATAAAGTCTGACATTTAAATATAACTGAAAGAGTCAAGGCATCTTTTCTCAGTGAATAATTTTAGTTCTGTGCTAATTAGTAATGTAAGAATTAAGTGAGCAGGAGTGGAAAGTATTCCCCCAGAAGTGACATCTGCTTTCTTAAAGGCTATATTGGCAACTCCATGGGACTCTCCAATCTGGCATATGGCTGACATTCTGCCTTTTGGCTGGTGTGACTTGTGCTCTTGTAATTTTTCGTTATTGCATACTGTGTGTATTTGAAAAGAAATGGTATTAATTATAATCTATACTTAAGGCAAAACAACCTGAAGATGATTATATGTTTACAAATATAAAATGATATTTAATAATATGTCATCCTACATGGATTATTGACCAATTGGCAGTCATGCACTGGGTATGTACTGTGTGCATGGCATTGTTATAGAGATAATAATTAAAATGTTGAATGACTCTTGGTTATGCACACAGATTAGGTTGGGAAGGTCCCAAGGGAGAGGTGGGGCAGACAAAAAGGTGGGTCACTAGGAGGGCTTGGGACTGTGACCAATTACCAGCCACTCCAGTCATATTATCATACTTCAATAGCCCTCGCTTTCTAGTGTGTTCCAGCTAATATCTACCTTAATTTAAGTAAAATTTCTCATTCTTTTCTCACAAAAAGTTTAAAGGTTCTGTTTGTCACTTGAAATTGATGCCCAGAAAAGTTGTAATTTTCCTAAGATTATCCAGCTTGCTGTTAGCAGTTCTGAAATCACACTTAGAAGGACTGCATTAGGAGAGAGGCTACATGCTTTTAGGATTCCTAAGAATAGTTCATCTTCAAATCTTCCTAAGCCTGGTCCTATGATCTCTGATGTTACCTCTTTAATCTAATCTAATAATATTTTCCACCCCTAAAGACTAAATACCAAACTGTATCTGTAGTGTGCTCTTGCTTTACAATGATACAAAGAAAAACAACTCTACTTAAATGACATTGCACAAGCAGTTTCCAACTTATTTACCTTTTTTTTTCCCTTACAGTTGTCAAAATGGAAGAGTTTAAATTTGGGCATAGGTTTTTATTCATTTTAGCTATTGGGAAATGGACTGAGATGATATTTTTGGATAAAGAGCGGAAAGATATATAACTCTGCTGACCTTACAATTTAAAGAAGTGAGACTTTAACTTTGTAGGAAGTAGCATGATATAGGATCAATGTGACAACTAAATAGAAGACAGTTGCCAGGGACACTTTACATAAGCTTTACGCAATATAGTGGTTTGTTTCCTGTTGATGGATATGATATGTGCTTTTGGCTAAATTCAATTAAATAAATATTTATTGCACTTTCTTTCTGTATCCAGAATATTGTATCATTTTCCTTGACACCATTCAAATATCTATTCAAAAACTAAGAGTTATATAAAATAAACTGGCTTAGACTTTATCTGCATAGGACCAGAAAATTGACTCTTTTATAAAAATGACCAGTTCCATCTGCCAGGATCTATACCAAATTCCTGAACCAAGGATTTGCTGGAAAATACTTTCACACTATATTTACTTATATAGTAAAAAGTAAGTGTTTCTAAATCATCCATTGTCTTTTTTGTGCCTCCACTTTGGTACATACAGGTTGCTATCACAGCCCCTGTAACCACTGGTGTACTAAGGGGAGGTTGGTGGGAGTGAGCGCAGGCAGTAAGGGATTCCTCGCCTGTAGTTTAGAACAATAACATAGTAACTAAAAGTTGGCATGCTCTTTGTTATTAACATGCACAGCTAACTTAATAAACTGCATTAAGTCTGCAGTGTATTAACTCACGAACAACTTTGTACAATTTATTTTTAACTTTCCAGTTATGTAGGAAGCCATAATGGTAATTTTGAAAACTAAGTCAGGGGCATCACCAAAATAGAAGAGTAGGATGACTTATGAGCCTGTCCAGTCCTTCAGGGCACTGCACAAAGGACGCACTTTGGTTTTACCTCACCCAGATTGGCACAGCTAAGATGTATAGACACAGCTAGAGACAAAGAAGAAAAGCAGGGACTACCAAAGCAGCCATGCAGCAGGAGTGATTGTGGTTCTTGGTGACCTGCTCTGCAGACAAACCCAGAATTTTACACTGAAGAAACTAAAGGGCAACACAGCCACCATAACCCCCTGCAGATTTCAGCCACACTTGTCACATAGGAATTCAAGTTTGCTGAGGCCAGCTGCCTCAGTCTCTCCCAAGTCCTACTCTCCATTGACACCACTAGAGCCTGGGAACTGAATTAGCAGCCCCCCTTCCCACCCAGGCCCCGCCCCAGGGCTCTTCATTTATATAAGCGTGAAATGCCTGCCTAGACATCAGTGGCTCAACCCTACAACTGTGCAGGCACTTGCAGGTACCCCTTCAGCTATGTCCTTCCACACTGTGATCTGATGCTTGTTATCAGCCTTTACTGAAGATCACTTGTCTGAGGGACACTGTGCAGCCACAAAAAAACATGCTAATAGCCAGGGCCTCTATAGCTGCTTTTGGGCTGGAATCAGCTCTGTCTCCTGTCCCTGGCCTGCACCACCGTGCTCACCTGCAGCTAGCCCCTCCAACTGTGTGCCTGTGTGCTCCCTGGCCTGACCTTTGTCCCCAGCTGTACAGCAGTGTGCATACCTGGGGAGAGACTATGCAGCCATCGAAGAACACACTAGCAACTAGGGACTGTGATGCTTCCAGTGAGTTAGTAGTTGTCCTCAGCCCTTCCTGCCTGCCCGAGCCAAATCACTAGATGAATGTCTGAAACCAGTTCTTGTCACTACATAGGCATTACAGCCCACAGTGAGTGTGTTCACACCACTAACGCCAGTCACCAGATTTGCCTGCCCTAGTCCCTAATCACTGGAACTGGAGGCAGTGGTGAGGCCCCCAACAGCCTTTGCACCCACTGTAGAAACCCCACAGTGCTCACTAAAGAGCACACAATTGTTCACGCTGTGGACTTCAGCCATGTGTGCCAAAGAGACATCATGCCACAACTGAACCTGCCACATGGCCCAACACTTTGGTTCTTTGCACCACTGGACTGGGGATCATAGCATGCCCACTGTGTTCCCATTCACAGGTGAAAGTATTTCCTTATCTATGTCACTGCATAAAGTCTGAAAGAGGTGACAGCTTTTTCAAATGCTCAGACACCTTTGTAATGGTATGGGAATCATAGAGAATCAGGGAAACACAACGCCACCAAAAGAGTCCATACAGTAAGCCTCCAGGGTATGGTTCCAAAGAAGTAGAGATCCAGGAATTTCTCAACAAAAAATTCAAAATGATTGTTGTAAAGATGTTCAGAGACCTAAAAGAAAACACAGAAAAATAATTTAATGATACCAGGGAAACAATACAAGAACAAAATAAAAAGTTTATCAAAGAGACAGAAAACATCAATATGAATCAAACAGAAATTTTGGAGCTGAAGAATACAATGAACGCACTAATTAATTTAATATACAGCTGCAATATTGATCAAGTAGAAGAAAGAATCAATGAACTAGAAGACAGAACAATTGAAATTACAGTAGTACCCCCTTATCTGCAAATTTGCTTTCTACAGTTTCAGTTACCTGTAGTCAACTGCAGCCTGAAAATATTATATGAAAAATGTCAGCAATAAACAATTCACAAGTTTTAAATAAAAAATTCTTCTGAGTAGTGTGATGATATTTCACACTATCCCACTCTTCCTGCCTTGGATGTGAATCATTCCTTTGTTCAGTGTATTTATGTATACACTACCCACTAGTTATTCACTTGGGAGCCATTTCAGTTATCAAATTGACTGTTGCCGTATCACAGTGGTTGTGCTCAAGTAATCCTTATTGTACTTAATATTGACTCCAAAAGTGCAAGAGTAGTGATGCTGGCACTTCAGATAAGTGAAAAATAAGCTATAGACTGGTTCCTTTAAGTGAAAAGGTAAAAGTTGTCAACAAAATGAGGCCTTTTATCATCTCACATCGTTACAATAAAAAGAAGGGTGAATATAGTACAATATGATATTTTGAGAGAGAGACCATATTCACATAACTTTTACTATAGTATATTGTTACAGTTTTTCTATTTTATTATTAGTTACTATTGTTATTCTCTTAACATGCCTAAGTTACAAAATAACCTTTATGGTAGTATGTACAGATAGGAAAAAAATATAGAAAGTATCAAGTCTGAAACTATTAATGGTTTCAGGTATCCACTGGGGGTCATGAAACATATCTGCTTCAAATAAGTAGGGACTACTATATTCAATCAGAAGAACAAAAGAAAAAAGAATGTAGAAGTTTTTTGTTTTTTTTTCAAAGAAGTGAAAATAAGCTAGGATGTAGAAATCTGAGTGATTTAGGAGACACAATTAAGAGAAGCAATGTATTAATCATTGGAGTCCCAGAAAGATAATAGAGGGAGAAAGAAGTAGAAAACACATTTAAACTAATAATGGCTGAGAACTTCCCAAACCTTAGGAAAGATATAGTCTTCTTCATCCATGAAGCTAACAGGTCACACAAAAATTCCAATCCACAGCAATCTTCTCAAAGATATATTATAATAAAACTGTTTAAAATCGAAATTACAGAGAAAATGTTAAGAGCAACAACAGAAAAAAAAAATCTTATACAGAGAACCCATGTAAGCAGATTTCTCAGCAGAGACCTGCAAGCCAGAAGAAAGAAGGATGATATATTCAAAGGACTAAAAGAAAGAAATTACAAACCAAAAATGCTTTACCCAGCAATGTTGTCTAGAAATGAAGGCGAGATGAAGAATTTCCCTAATAAACAAAGGAGGAGGAAATTAATTAACACTAGATCTGCCTTACAAGAAATGCCAAAAGGAGTCCTTCGAGCTAAAATAAATGGACACTAATTAGTAACACAAAACATGGAATCATTAAAATATGTAACACACTGGGAAGAATAAGTAGTAGCAGATTCAGAGTATGTTAATACTATAGTATGGCAGTGTGTTAACTGCTTAACACTGCTATAAATGTTAAAGGACAAAAGTATAAAAACATAGCTATAATCTTTCAATCATGCAAAATGTAAAAATATGTAAATTGTGACATCAAAAACATAAAAGGAAGTAAAAGGGTCAAGTTTTGTGATTTTTGAATCACAAAATGTTAAAATGTTATCAGTGTGAAATAGACTGTTATATCTATAATGAGTTTTGTGTAAGCCTCATTATAAGCACAAAGTAAAAACTTACTGATGATTTACAGAGAAGAAAAAGAAGAAAATCAAAGCATATAAATACAATGAAGCATCAAATCACAAATGAAGACAACAAGAGAGAAAGACAGGAGCAAGGGAAATACAAAAAGCTAGAAATTAGTTAATAAGAGGACATTAGTAAGTCCTTACCTGTCAATAATTACTCTAAATATAAATGCATTGATTTCTCCAATCAAAATGCATAGAGTGGTTGAATGGAGAAAAAAATGTAAGACCCTTCTCTACATTCACTCCAAGAGACTAACTTCAGCTTTAAGGACACATAAGCTCAAAGTGAAGGGATAGAACAAGATATTAAATGCTAGTCGAAACGAAAAGAGAATACGAATAGCTATAGTTAAACCAGACAAAATATATTTTAAGTCAAAAACAGTAATTAGAGACAAAGATCATTAAATAAATATAAAGTGGTCAATTCAAAAAGATAAAACAATTGTAAATATATATGCAGTCAACATTGGAGCACCTGAATATATTGTGCAACTACCAACACATCTGGAGGGAGAAATGGACTACAATACAATAATAGCAAGTGAGTTCAACACCCGAGAAATGGACTACAATACAATAATAGCAAGGGAGTTCAACACCCCACTTTCAACAATGGATAGAGTATCCATACAGAAATCAACCAAGAATCATTAAACTGATCCATGCTTTAGACTAAATGGATATAAAGACATGTGTAGAATATTCCTTCCAACAGCATGAGAATACACATTACTCTCAAGTGATCACAAACCATTCTCCATGATAGAGCCTATCATAGGTCACAACACAAGTCTTGGCAAATTTAAGAAGACTGGAATCATACCAAATATCTTTTATGATGACAATGATATGAAACTGGAATCAATAACAGAAGAAAAACTGGAAACTTCATAAATATGTTAACAAGATACCACTAAACAACAGATTGGTCAAAGAAGAAATTAAAAGGGATATTTTGAAAATATCTTCAAAAAAATGGAAACACAATATAGCAAAACCTATAGCATAAGGTGCAAAGGTAGTTCTAAAAGTATAGTTCATTGTAATAAACACTGACAGTAAGAAAAAGAAACATTTTAAATAAACAACCTAATTTTACATTCCAATTTACTAGAAAAAGAAAACAAAAACAAAAACAAACTAGGCCCAAAGTTAGCGGAAATAAGGAAAAAAAACAAGAATCAGGACAGAAATAAATAAAATAGAGATGAGAAAAGCAATAGAAATTATTAAATAACCTAAAAGCTGCATTTTTTGAAAGATGAAAAAAATGACAAACTTTTAACTAGACTAAAACAAAAGACGGAAGGTAAACAGAACCATGAATAAAAGAGGAGAAATTGAAAATGGTACCACAGAAATACAAATCACCATAAGAGTTAAGAGTATTGAATTAGTAATCAAAAACCGCCCAATAAATAGAAACCCAGGACCAGATTGTTACACTGGTGGATTCTTAAAGAAGAATTAATACCAATCTCTCTCAAAATCTTCTAAAAAGTTGAAGAGGAGATAAGTCTCCCAAACTAATTTTACAAGACGTGTTACCCTGATATCGAAACAAGAAAACGACACTGCAAGTAAAGAATACCACAGACCAATTTATCTGATGTACATATATGCAAAAATTCTCAACAAAATAGTAACAAACCAAATTCCAGAATGCATTAAAAGGACATACACCACTATCAATGGAATTTATTCATGAGATGCAAGGACGGTTCAACATACACAAATAAATAAATATGATACACTACCTTACCAAAATAAATGATAAAAATTATATAATTTCAATAGATGCAGAAAAAACATTTGACAATATGAAACATCCTTTCATGACAAAAATCTCAACAAATTGGTATAGATGAAACATACATACTTCAACATAAAAAAAAAAAAAAATACATGACAAGCCCATAGCTAAGATCATACTCAATGATGAAAGATTGAAACCTTTCCTCAAAGATCAGGAACAAGACAAGTGTGCCCACTCTCACCACTCCTCTTCAACATCGTAGTAGAAGTTCTAGACAGAGCAATTAGACAAGAAAAAGAAATAAAAAACATTTAACTGGAAAGGAAGAAATAAAATTGTCTTTGCAGAGGATACCATTTTTATATAGAAAATCTTGAAGACTGGAAGAAAACTGTTAGAACTAATAAAAAAAAACAGTAAAAGTACAAGATAAAAAATAAACATACAGAAATCAGTAGCATTTCTATACACTAGCAATGAAACACATGAAAAATAAATTAAGAAAACAACTTCATTCACTATAGCATCAAAAACAATAACATTCCTAAAAAAAATAAATTTAACCAAGGACATACATTGTTCATACCCTAAAAACTATAAGACCTTGTTGAAAGAAATTGAAGAAGACACAAACAAATGGAAATATACCCTGCACTCATGGATCAGGAGAATTAATATTGTTAAAAAATCCACTTAACCAAAAATATCTATAGATTCAATGAAATCTCTATCAAAACCCTGCTGGCATTTTTTTTTTTTTTTATAAAAATAAAAAAACAATCCTAAAACTTTTATAGAACCATAAAAGTCTTTGAATATCCAAAACAATTCTGAGAAAGAGGAACAAAGTTGGAGGCACCACACTTCCTGACTTTAAGCTATTACAAATCTATAGTAATCAAGATATTATGGTACTAGCATAAAAGTAGACACATAGGTGGATAGAACAGTATCAAAATTCCCAAAATAAATCCATGCATATATAGAAAACTAAGATATGAGAAAGTATTCAAGAATACCAATGGGTAAAGGATAGTCTCTTCAATAAATGTGTTGGGAAGACTGGATAAATACACGCAGAATAATTAAATTATCCCTCTATCTTACACGACTCACAAATATGAACTCAAAATGGATTAAAGACTTAAATGTAAGCTCTGAAACTGTAAATTTCCTAGAAGAAAATTCAAGGAAATCTTCTTTAACATTGGTCAAGGTATTCTGGATATGACAACAAAAGCAAAAATATGTAAGTGGGAATACATGAAACTAAAAGTTTTCTGAACAACAAAAGACATGATTAACAAAATGAAAAGGCAATCTATGGATTGGGAGAAAATATTTGCAAATCATATATCTGATACAGGGTTAATATCCAAAAAAAATATTTTAAAAAACCCTCATACAACTCAATAGCAACAAAGCAATCTGATTGTTACAATGGGCATAGAAACTGAATAGACATTTTTTTCTTCCCAAAGAAAGCATACAAATGGCCAACATGTACATGAAAAAGTGCTGAAGATGGCTAATCATTAGGAAAACGCAAATCAAAACTACAGTGAGCGATGGCTCTCATCAAAAGGAGAAGAGGTGAGTGTTGGTGAGGATATGGAGAAAAACGAGTGTGTACATATATACATGTTTTATTATATTATTTAGCCATCAGAAAAAATTCTGTCATTTACAACAGTATGGATGTAATTTGAAGGCATTGCATTCAGTGAAATAATTCAGACAGAGAAAGATCAAGACTGTATAATGTTAATTTATATTTGGAATCTAAAATAATAAATTCATAAAAACAGAGTAGAGTCGTAGTTACTAGGGGCTGGGAGTCTGGGAAATGAGGAGATATTGGTCAAAGATACTAACTCCCAGGTATAAGATAAATAAGTTCTGGGATCTAATGTACAAACTGGTGATTATAGCTAAACAATACTGGACTGTACACTTGACTGTTTCTAAGAGATCAGATCTTAAATCCTACCACAGAAAGAAATAATTACTTGGTGTAATGGAGGTGTTAGCTAATACTTCAGTGTAATTATTTTACACTATGTAAGTGTATTAATCCATATATTGTATACCTAAAACTTATACAATATTATGTTAATTATATCTCAATAAAACTGGAAAAAATTAAAAATATAATAAAATTAAACAAAAATAATAAGATCTAATCAAGCCATTCCATTTCTGTGCTCCAAACCCACCATGGTCCCACAATGGTCCAAATAGATAATGGAGCCAGAATTGGCGTTCCATGGAGTTTTCATGCAGGAAAAACCCGTCTTTTTAATGCTCCCTGTCACCTGCTCACTGGCCTGACTTCCTCTCCTATCTCACTCCCCCTTACTCAGTGTGCTATAGCCACCTGGGCCTCCTCACCATTCAAACAACCACATCCACCCATCCACACGACGACCCTTGTATTAGCTGTTTCTTCTGCCTGGATCATTTTTCTATCTAATGGCTGCATAGCTCACTCTCACCTCCTTAAAGTCTTTGTACAAATAAGGCTTTCACATTGAGTTTTCCCTGACCACCAGATTCATTAATGCAGATTTAGTACTGCAGCTTGTCCAGTTCCTTTTACTTTGCTTTACAATTTCATAACTCTAAATATTTTCAAAAACACTATATACTATGCTGACTGATTATGTTTACCTTACGTCTCTTCCCAATAAATTAAAAGTCCAGTGAGGGTAAAGATCCTATTTCCCCCACACACACACACCCACATGTATTCTAAGTTTCTAGAACAGTGACCGGCACATAGTAGAATTTCAGTTGTTCTTGTTGTTGTTGTTGTTATTGAATGAATTAATGCAAATTAATTCTGGACCTCATATTCTTTCTTATTATTATTTTCAATACCTTGAGGAAAGTTCATACAAATAAGAACTAAAGGATAATGACAAAATATATAGTAGTCAAGTAAGACTCTGAAAAATGTCACATGCTTGGGCTCACATAGTAAGTCAAGGAAAAGGAATGTGCGCTGTGGTGTTCTGGGGACAGAAGTTGTTGTCTGAAGTACTAGAGACCATCTTATAAAAGTATCTCGGTCAGGTGGGAAGCCAACGCAAAGGGCAGTCCTTTTTAAATGAATTGAAAGACCCCCTACAACAAAATCAGTGGCTAAAAAGGGGTGTGTTACAAAGGGCAAATGCCAGAGGCCCATTGCTGATTCATCAATTAAATTGTTGGAATATTATTATTCTAGTTAATTACAACACTAAAATCTCAGGTCACAATGAGTCAGAGACAGCCCTTGACCAGACTCTCTTCTTTACGTAGCAAATGGCCAAGTTTTGTTCACCCAAGCCACCAGTGAAAAAGGTATTCTTTTTAGTTTATATTATGAGAAATTTCATATGTGTTTAAAAAGTAGAGAGATTAATATAATAAACCCAAATATCTGCTTTCCAGGTACAATGATCTCCCATTTATGGCCACTTTTTTACATCTATAGTTGATTCCTCCCTGAATCTTCCTCCACTACCTGTTGGAATTATTTTGAAGGAATGAAAAACTAGTTACATAAACATATGGGGGATAAAGTCTGTCAAAGGCCAAAAATGAAATAAAGCATGAATAAATAGCATTAGCAATTAGTTAAATGTGATTAACTAGGAGTCAGGTGTTTAGTGTGGGAGTAACGATGGCAATTTTATTAGGATGAAAATCTAATATTAACTTAGACCTTTCTGTGTAAAAGACACTGGACAAGGGCTTTACAAGCATTTTCTCTTTAATGTTCACAACTCAGTGCACCATTATTAGCTTCAATTATAAATAGAGAAATGGAGGGTTAGCGAGGATAGCTAATCTGCTGTGGGTTGCACAGCAAATAGATAATGGAGCCAGAATTGGAGCCCAGACTATGTGAGTCCAAAACTACAGCTGTACTCACATGACTGTGGCAGTGGAAGACAGGAGAAAAACCAAAATGTTCTAAACAATTGATACATGATTTTTATGGAGAAAGCACTTATTCCATTTTTGGGCTTGGACGCTCTGCCAAGTTATAAGTGTGGTAGTTAGTTGGTTTTTAAGACAATTTTACAAAGCATCAGTCTTGTTATGATCACTCAGGAATGGCATTTTTGAAGAGCATGTCACCTCCCAATATAATGACTGTCACTGGATTAAAGTTTGAGCCCATTCCATACTCATTGTCATTGTCCTCTGGCTACTTTCAATGTGCCCTCTCTTGCTCAGTCAGGCTCATGACAAGACTTTTTGCAAAAAAAGTCTCACCCTCAGAATCCTCTATCTACCCTCCCAATGTGCTCTTGCTAGCATTCAGTTCTAGTTCTCCCCTTCTCCCCACTTGCCCATTAACTTTGTTATCGGTTTCATATTTCAGTTTCAATTCTCATTTGTGATTTTAGTTAAACTACCCTGTAGCCTCCAGGCCATGATTTCAGATGTCTCTCTCCCGCCTCCCATATGTACAGTCATCACCACCACTGCCACCACCCTCTAGCAACAAAAGATTTGTTCAGCACCCATCATGTGCTAGGCACTGGAGTGGGACTTTACAGCTGTCACGTAATCTCAGGCCCTTCTTGACACAAATTCCTCATTTTGCAAATGAGAATTAATGACCAGAGAGGTTCAGCAGTTTCCATAAGTTTATTATCTCATTTGTGAAACAGATATTTACTGAGCATATTCTATGTTCTCTATGGGTTGAGGATCCTGCCAGAAATGAGGGGGATGGGGATTTCTGTTCTTGTGGCATTCAATTTCAGCTGAGGAAAACAGACCACCAAAAGGAAAAAAATCAAAGATCAAAATAGTTGAGGCCATGGACTAGAGAATGAGAGGGAAAGCCCGGATGCAGTGCCTTTCCTTGCTTCTGTATTCTGCTGTAGCTTTGAACCCCAGCCTGGTTCTATGTGCAGATGGCACTATGATGAAGGGGAATCACACACACACCGCAGCAGGGTAAGAAGTGGAAATTCAGCCAATAAAAGACTGAAGACATTGTGAAAAATGACATAGAAAAATCTTCCCAAGTAGGCCATCTATTGAGTTAGATTTTGTAAAACTTTTCTTAATAGAACATGTACATGACTAAGCCTCAAGGTACTTTAATTTTCAGCTCAAGTCTATTTAATTGACCTAACCATTCACTTAACTTTCGGGACCTCAAATGTCTGAGATGTAAACATGGATTGGTGCTGTAAACAAATGATTTCCAAATTACATTTAACTCCAAAAATTAAAGGGCATAGTCTGCTGGGTGGGATGACACAATGTTTGGCTTAAAAAGTTTACAAGTAACTGAAAAATAAAAATCATAAAACAAAAAAGCGCACAATTCTGTAATACATTATCTATATATCACATTGTGTGTTCACCACACAAAGTCAGTTCTCCTTCCATCACCATATGTTTGATCCCTTTTACCCTCATTGTACATCTGAAACCTATGTAACTTTACTAACAATTGTCACCCCAATAAACTTTAATTAAAAAAAAATAAAGCTCAGATACTTTTTCTTATAAAGATTATTTCCTGTTGCTAATGGAAATTACTATTGGAAAATTTTTCAGTTGCTTTTTAAGCAATTTTAAGTAAAATGCTGTGCACATGAGATGTTCTTGGATCTTCCTCAAGGTTATAGATGGTCTCTGTTCAAAAATGGCTTCCTCTACTTATTTTCACCTGCCTTATAAGCAATTATATCTACTCTGTTCTGGGCCAAATGAAATAATTGTCCTCGTTGTGTTCTTGCCTAAAATCACATGCAACCACCCCATTCTGGATACTTAGAAGGAAATGAATTATCCTTAACCAAAGGACCCTTGCTTAACCACGAATGCAAAATACGTTAGCTACAGGCAAGGCCCAGCTGCCTGGTTGGCCCTTTGCATATCCCCAGTCTATTCTCACTCATGCACAGATGTCTGAGGCCTTGCAGCTGAACCCCACAGTGTTTGCAGCAGGGAGGGTATGGCAAGCTGGTGCTTAGCTAGTGAGGTGTCATAAACTCTTTGTCTCCATTTGACACTTAATCAGTTTCTATAGTTCATGTTTACTGCTCTGTAGAACTTAAGGACTACAGTTCAGTGTAGAACCATTATTCATTTCCTCCCCCTATTAAGGCTAAAGAAAGCCCAATGATTGGCTAACTTTTAGGCAGTGGTAAAGTTTGGAATTAGCTCTTGCTGTTGTTGTTGCAGATTGTATTGTTAGCAGTACAAATAAGCATTGGGAAATACGAAGCAACCAAGGGCTTTAGATGGCATATATGTAGATGCTAAAAATCTCAAAGACAGATAGGTTCCTGTGCAGAGACAGCCCTATTCCATAAATGTCTCAGTGGAGAGTGCAACATGTACTGTAGTTACTCAGGGGAGAAAAGCTTTTAGTGTGTGTGTGTGTGTGTGTGTCTGTGTGTTACAGATTCAAAACAGATTTTTTTGACCATTACAAAAATAATTTGGTATGACAAAATGTAGAAATAATCTGAAAGTTCAATATCAAGGGAAATATTAATAATAATCCTTCAATATCTGAAGCTATTTAGTTGATATAATAATTAAACAACAATGTTACAATAATTATTTAATATTAAATGGAAAATACAAATATCTGTTCTCTGATTGCATTTCTAGAAATATGGACAAAGTGTGGAAACATATTAAATTGTTGATATATAAAAATGGTCTGATTTTTCTTCCAATTTTAATGTTTAATTTTATTTAAAATGTTATCTATAAGGCATATAGCAAAGTATATATTTATAAGGTCTTAGTAAATAAGAAAATGAAATAAATGTATTGACTATTTATTATGTGCCAAGTTTTTGTGCATTTGATGCTCATAACCATGTTATAAAGCAGAATTTTTACTCATTTTACAAATTAACAGACTGAGGCCAATTAACCAAGGCTAAATTAGTTGCCCAAGGTTATATAAATGATAAGTGTAAAGTCAAGTTTAGTGGTCTTTCAATTATATCATATTCCTACAGTGCAAACTATTGAAAAGGCATATATAATAGGGAAAAAAATGCTTGTTAGCTCAGAGTGAGTATGTGTACCTGGAGGGAAAGAGAACAAAAATGTAAGATTGAAAAATGATAATTCTCTTTTACAATATTTTACTCTTAGATAATTGATATGCCCAGTTTTGGTTTGCACTTTAAATATTATTTCCACTAATTTTAGTGTTGGCAACAAGAAGAATGCTACAATTACAACTCATCTATGAGCAATCTATTCCCTGTCTCTACAGGAATAAATTCCATTGGTCCACCTGGACAGTATACTTTGAGGTGATGGCATCCAGGAATCCAGGAGGAGCCAACCATCTGGGCCAAGCAAACCTAGGGACATAGACAGAGCATCAAAAAGCCAATATAGAATAAGAGGTTGGGAGTATTTCTGCAGATAGAGGCAACTGTCCTCTATCATGGCTAAACCAAAACAAAAAGGGTTATAAATGTTTTAAGTAGAATTTCAGTAGCAGATGTCAGCATGTCAAATAATGAGACCATGCCCCCCATAACCAAAAAAATGTCAGGTATGTCCCATCTCCACCTGAACTAGCAAGGAAGCCAAAGACACGGAAAGAATGAAGGACTCTGTTACTCCACCCCACAAAGTCACAAGAGCCTTCTCTCCTCCAAACAGTCAGATGCCATATTGGGTACAAGCAGAGAAGAGGTAGAATTTATGAGACTGAACAAGTACTGCGTATCCCGGAAAACAAGACCTAGCCAGACAATCAGCTCTAATGCATCTTTTGGAGCAAAAATTAATATAAGACCCAGTCTTATTTTACTATAATATAAGACCCGGTCTATAATATAATATAATATAATATAATATAATATAATATAATATAATATAATATAATATAATATAATATAATATAATATAATATAATATATAATATAATACTGGGTCTTATATTAATTTTTGCTCCAAAATCTCATTAGAGCTGATTGTCTGGCTAGGTCTTATTTTCAGGGGAACACATTATCTACAAAAAGACATTACCTAAAGGGATTATTTAAAATACAGTTATTAGTTTGGATAAAGATTTAAATCAGATTAGGCTAAATAAATGTTGCTTTATATCAGACAAATGATCATGAATAAACCCATAAGAGTTAGGGAAGATTCTTCTGTGCATTGACTGGCAATACAGTTAAAATATCATCTGTATTGACACACACATATCCCTTTGCACACAGCATATATGTGTATGTTTATGCTCATCTGTAGATGTGTGTACATACATATTCACATATCTTATTGAGAGTACAATCATCACCCCAATGGTTTTCACCACATTATAAATAAATCTTTTGATCAGGGATCTATTTCTTCCATACCTAGTTCTATATTACACATGAATTTTGTTGTTGCTTCATATCACACATAATTGGCATTGAGCTGGTAATGTCTTTAAAATATTATTGAAATATTAACTGTACCATATTCTCATTTTTTGAAGCTCCCCCAAATTTAGTCACCTAGAATCTTCATTAACACTTTTACTACTGCACTAGCCATCTTTTCACTCATTATTTATTTTAACTGTGCAGAAAGAGACAAGACTGGAATTGTAATTATCTTATAATCTTATAAATATATATACAGTTTGTACTTAAAATTAACTAAAAATGCTTTCTTCTCTCTGTTGTGTAGAGTTTTATATGTTTGTCTTTGAAGAAAATAGGTCACTTACATTCTAACTGTGATCTGAGTATTTTTTCCATTGTTTAAAAGCCTATAACTCTTACTTTTTAAAGTGAATAGTCACAGGTATAGCAGTTTGTTTAAAATTGATCCCTTATCAATATTAGGGTATATATGAATAGGTGGTGTGAGTGTGTGTGTGTGTGTGTGTGTGTGTGTGTGAACATGTTTATATAAAGATATTAAGTACATAACATAATATATGATATTATGTTACATAATATTTTAGGTATATAATATATACATATCTGCACAAGTATGTGTATATAAGTGAATTCATCATATCTAGGTATAGGTCTGACTATTAAGTTCACAAACTTGCCAACGTGCTCTTACACTGGCAGCACTGTAGAAACAACTCCACAAGGTTTCATAACCTTGGTATATCAGTGTCTCACAGCTGTGTTCATGTTCACATGTGGCGGTGTTTTGCTGAGGGGCGTTCATTATTGTTGTTGGTGTTTTTGTGTGCCATCTTGAGAATGATCTTAAATTAGAGCAATGAGCAAACATTAAATTTCTTGTTAAACTTGCCAAGTGTGGAAGTGAAATCAGGGACACGTTAGTCCAAGTTTATGGGAATAATGCCATCAAGAAAATAGCAGTGTACAAATGGATTAAATGTTTTTTGAGGGGAGAGAATGTGTCACTGATGAAAATAATTCAAAGCAGCCAGTAACAAGCAGAACTGGTGAAAACTTTGCAAAATTTTGTCGAATTGTGTGTCAAAATCATTGGCCAACTGTGAGAAGCACAGCAGACCAAGTAAACATCGATATAGAAACAGGAAAATCTGAACTGAAAATCTTGGCATGAGAATGGCGTGCGCAAAAATGGTCCTGAAGGAGCTTACCGATGAACAAAAGCGAAGGAGAGTCTAAGTTTGCCAAGACCTTTTGGAGAGGCAAGACGATGTTTTTGGCTGTGTTATCATTGGTGATGAAACATGGGTGTACCAGTACGACCCTGAAACAAAGTGTTAAAGTGTACAATGGAAGTCAGCCAATTCTCCATGTCCAAATCAAGAGTTGAAACGATGTTGCTAACCTTTTTTTGATCTCAGAGGGATTATTCATAATGAATTTGTACCAACTGAACAAAGAGTTAACCAAGTTTAGTATTTGGAAGTGCTGAAAAGGCTTCATGAAAAAGTTATATGAAAATGACGTGAACTTTTCACCAACAATTCATGGTTCTTGCATCACGACAATGCACTAGCTCACACAACACTTTTTGTGAGGGAGTTTTTAGTGAGTAAACAAATAACTGCATTGGAACACCCTCCCTACTCATCTGATCTGGCCCCTAGTGACTTCTTTCTTTACCTGAAGCTAAAGGAAATATTGAAAGGAAGCCATTTTGATAACATTCAGGACATCAAGGATAATATGATGACAGACAGGTCTTATGGCCATTCCAGAAAAAGAGTTCCAAAATTGCTTTGAAGGGTGGACTAGGTGCTGGCATCCGTGCATAGCTTCCCAAGGGGAGTACGTTGAAGGTGACCATAGTGACATTCAGCAACGAGGTATGTAGCAGTTTCACTAGGATGACTTCGCGAACTTAATTGTCTGACTTCACATACCACCTACTCTTTATCTATTCATCCACTAATGCCTTCATATCTTGGCTATAATAAATACTGCTGCAATGAACATATGGATGCACATGTCCCCTCGAAGTAACATTTTTGGGTTCTTCAGATAAATACCCAGATGTGGGATTGCTGGGTCTTTCTTTGTCTCTGGTTATAGACTATGATTTAAAGTCTATTTTGTCTGGTATAAATATTGCTACACCAGCTGTTTTTTGTTTTGTTTCCGTTTTCATATATCTTTTTCCATCCCTTCGCTTTCAGTCTGTGTGTATCTTTCAATCTGAGTGAGTCTCTTATAGGCAGCATAGGTAAGGATCTTGTTTTCTTATCTATTCACCATCCTATCTTTTGATCTGAACATTTAATCCATTTACAATTAAAGTAATTCTTGATAGATATGCAGTAATTGCCATTTTAGTATTCATATTTTTATCTTTATTTCCCCTTCTTCTTAAATAAGTCCTTTTATCATTTCATGTAATAGTGGTTTGGTGGTGATAAACTCCTTTAGCTTTTTCTTGTCTGGGTAACTCTTTATCTGTCCTTCAATTCTAAATGGTAGCTTGGCTATGTAGAGTAATCTTGGTTGTAGGTCCTTGCTTTTCATCACTTTGAATATTTTCTGCCAGTCCCTTCTGGCCTGAAAAGTTTCTGTATGGGAACTCCCTTGAAAATAACTAGTAGTCTTTCTCTTGGTGCATTGTCATTTTAACTATGGTGTGTCTTGGTGTGGGTCTGTTTGGATTCATCTTGCTTAGGAATCTCTGCACTTCCTGTGCTTGATTGTCTACGTCCTTTACCAGGTTAGGGAAGTTTTCTGTCATTATTTCTTCAAATAGGTTTTCAATTTATTGCTCTCTCTCTTCTTCTGGTACCCTTATGATGTGAATGTTGTTACCCTTCTTGTTGTCCCACAGGCTGCTCAAACTATCCTCATTTTTTTTCTTCCTTTTTCTTTTTGCTGTTTTGATTAGGTGTTTTCTGCTACCTTCTCTTCCAAATTGCTGATTTGGTCCTTTGCTTCATCTTTCCATTTTGTTGAAGTTTTCCTTTGCTGTGCAAAATGTTTTTAGTTTTATGTAGTCCTACTTGTTTATTTTTCATTTAGTCTCCCTTTACTGAGGTAACATATCAGAAAAAATATTACCATGAACAATGTCTGATAGTTTACTGCCTATTTTTCTTCTAGGAGTTTTATGGTTTCAGGTCTCACATTTAAGTCTTTAATATATTTTGAGTTTATTCTCATATATGGCATAAGAAAGTGGTCCAGTTTTGTGTTTTTGCATGTATCTGTCCAGTTTTCTAAACGCCATGAATTGAATAGACTGTCTTTACCCCATTGTTTATTTTTGCCACTTTTGTCATAGAGTATTTGATCATATAGATGTCAGTTGATTTCTGGGCTCTCTATTCTGTTCCGATGTCAGGTATTGTGATTCCTCCAAATGTGTCCTTCTCTCTCAGGATTTCTGTGGCTATTGGGGTGTTTTTTTGTCCCATACAAATTTTAGGAATATATGTCCTAGTTCTGTGAAAAATCCCATAGGTATTTTTTTAGGAATTGCATCGAATCTATAGATTCCTTGGATAGTATCAATATTTTAATGATGTTAATTCTTGCTATCCATGAACATAGTATATGCTTCCATTTATTTGTATCTTCTTCAATTTCTTGCTTCAATGTCTTATAGTTTTCTGAGTACAGGTCTTTTATCTCCTGGGTTAAAAATATTCCTAGGTATTTTTTTAAATGCAATTGTAAATGGGATTGTTTTCTTAATTTCGTTCTGATTATACAGTCTTGGTGTATAGAAATGCAACTGATTTCTGAATATTAATTTTTATTCTGATACTTTATTGAATTCATTTATCAGTTCTTATAGTTTTTTTTGGTGCAATCTTTATGGTTCTCTGTATTTAGTATCATGACATCTGCAAATAATGGCAGTTTTATGTCTTCCCTTCCAATTTGGATGCCTTTCATTTGTTTATCTTTTTTGTCTGATTGCTGTGGATAGGACTCCCAATACTACGTTGAATAAACATGGTGAAAGTGGACATCCTTG
The DNA here is from genome assembly GCF_036562045.2 of Rhinolophus sinicus. Taxonomy (NCBI): domain Eukaryota; kingdom Metazoa; phylum Chordata; class Mammalia; order Chiroptera; family Rhinolophidae; genus Rhinolophus; species Rhinolophus sinicus. The sequence continues at coordinate 113,397,295 of NC_133751.1, forward strand.
TCTTTTTCCTGATCTTAAGGAAAACACATTTAGCTTTTCACCGTTACATATGCTGTTAACTATTGGTTTGTCATGTATGGACCTTATTATGTTGAAGTATGTTACCCCTATTCCCTCATTGCTGATAATTTTTATCATAAATGAAGGCTGAATTTTTTCAAATGACTTTTCTGCATCTATTAATATGATCTTATGATTTTTATCTTTCATTGTGTTTTTGTGGGGTGTTATATTAATTGATTTGTGAACATTAAACTAACATTTTACCCCAGGAATAAATCCCACTAGATCATGGTGTCTGATCTTTTTAATGTTTGCTGAATTCAGTTTGCTAATATTTTGTTGAGAATATTTGCATCTATGTTTATCAGGGATAAAAGCCTATCATTTTTGTTTGTGTAATATCTTTGTCTGGTTTTTGAATCAGGCCTTGGAATCAGCTTATTTCACAAAGTTGGCCTTGTGAAATAAGCTTGAGAGTCTACCATCCTCTTGAATTTTTTGACATGGCCTGAGAACTATAGGTATTAATTCTTCTTTGAATGTTTGGTAAATTTCACCATGTGGTTCAGGACTTCTGTTTGTTGAGAGTTTTTTGATTACTGATTCAATGTCATTAGTAGCAATTGGTTGCTTCAGATTTTCTGATTCTTCTTGATTCAGTCTTGGAAAATTGTATGTTTCTAGGAATTTTTACATTTTTTCCAGATTGTTTACTTATTTGGCATATCATTGTTTGTGTAATTTTCTCATAATCTTCTGTATTTCTCTGATGTCAGTTGTCACATCTCCTCTTACATTTCTGATTTTATTTATTTGGGTCCTCTCTCTTTTTTAATTGATGAGTTTGACTGAAGGTTTATCAATTTTTGTTTATATTTTCAAAAACACATGTCTTGGTTTCATTGATCTTTTGCATTTTTTTTCTAATTTAGACTCTATTTTTTTATTTTTATTTTTATTATTATTTTTATTCCTCTGTGATCTTTACTATTTCCTTCCTTCAACTCACTTTGGGCTTTGTTTGCTGTTCTTTTTCTAGTTCCTTTAGGTGAAGGTTTAGATTGTTTATTTCAGATTTTTCTTATTTCTTGAGTCAGTCCTGTATTGCTATGAATTTCCCTCCTAGGACTGCTTTTGCTGTATCCTATAGATTTTGGGTCATAGTATTTTTATTTTCTTTTGTCTCAAGGTATCTTTTGAATCTTTCCTTGATCTCATTGTTAACCCATTCATTGCTGAATAGCATGTTACTTAGCTCTTATGTGTTTGTGTGGTTTGCAGTATTTTTCTTGTAATTTCTTTCCAGTTTCATACCATTATGGTCATAGAAGATGTTTAGCATGATTTCAATCTTGTTAAATTTATTGAGACTTTTTTGTAGCCTACTGTGTGGTCTATCTTCGACAATATTACTTGTGTACTTGAAAAGAATGTGCATTTTGCAGTTTAGGTTTGAAATACTCTTAATATGTCAATTAAATTCATCTGATCTAGTGTGTCATTTAAGGCACTGTTTCCTTATTGCTTTTTTTGGTCTGGTAGATCTGTCCATTGGTATCAGCACAATGTTAAAGTTCTCCTACTATGATTGTATTGCTGTCAATCTTTCCCTTTTTGTCAGTCAATATTTGCTTTATATACTTACTGTGTTTCCACAAAAATAAGACCTAGCCAGACCATCACCTCTAATGCGTCTTTTGGAGCAAAAATTAATATAGGACCCGGTCTTATTTTACTATAAGATCGGGTCTTATGTAACATAATATAATATAATAATATATATAATATAATATAATATAATATAATATAATATAATATAATATAATAATATAATATAATATATAATACCATGTCTTATATTAATTTTTCTCCAAAAGATGCATTAGAGCTATGGCCTGGCTAGGTCTTATTTTCGGGGAAACAGGGTAGGTGCTCCTATGTTGGGTGCATAAATGTTTAGAAGGGTTATGTCTTTTTGTTGGATTACTCCCTTTCTCATTAAGTAATGTCTACTTTGTCTCTTATGATAACCTTTGTTTTAAAGTCTATTTTGTCTGATATAAATATCGCTACCTGAGTTTTTTAAATTTTGTTTTCATTTCTATTTGCATAGAATATCTTTTTGCATACCTTTACTTTCTTATGCTGTGTCATTCTTGTAGACAGCATATGTATGGGTTTTGTTTTCTTATCATTCAGTTATGCTATGTTTTGATTGGAATATTTAATCTGTTTACATTTAAAGGGATTGTTGATAGGTACATAGTTATTTCCATTTTATTATTTATATTTATGTTCTTTGCCCCCTTCCTCTTCTTAAAGAAGTCCCTTTGATATTTCTTGTAATACGTGTTTTGTGGTAATAAATTCCTTTAGCTTTTTCTCAAGACAGAAACTCCTCATTTCTCCTTAAATTTTAAATGCTAGCCTTCTGGCTTACTGTAGTCTTGAGTGTAGGTCCTTGCTTTTCATCACTTTGAATATTTTGTGCCAGACCATTCTGGCCTGAAAAGTCTCTGTTGAGAAATTAGCTGATAATCTTATGTGAGCTCCCTTATAGGTAACTAATTTCCTTTTTCTCACTGCTTTTAAAATTCCCTCTTTGTCATTTGAATTATGATGTGTCTTGTTGTGGGTCTCTAACTTCATTTTGTTTAGGATTCTCTGTGCTTCCTTGCTTTGTATGTCTATTTCCTTCTTTAGGTTATGACTATATTCAATCATTATTTCTTCAAATAGCTTCTCAATCACTTCTTCTTTCTCTTCTTTTTTGGTACCTCTATGATTCTAACGTTGTTATGCTTGGTGTTGTCCCAGCGGTCCCTTAAACTAGCCTCATTGTTTTTTTATTCATTTTTTCTTTTTCTTGTTCTGATTTGGAGTTTTCTGCTACCTTGTCTTCTAAATCACTGATTTGATTCTCTGCTTTACCTAATATGCTGTTTATTCCTTTTTGTGTATTCCTCATTTCATATATTATAGTCTTCATTTATGACTCATTCTTTTATATGGTTATTATGTCTTTTTTTTATGTTTACTTATCTTTGTTGAAGTTCTCACTAAGTTTTTTAATTTTTCAGAGTTCAAAACTTTATTTTAAAACAACAGGAAACAATTTCATTTTTTCTTAAATCAAACCATCTCACACTTGGCTGTCTCAGGCAAAAAAGTAAAAAATAAAATGGAAGGGGAAGAAAATGTGGGGATTGATTAACTTTCCCCAGAAATAGGCCCCTGCTCCTGGCATCTGGATGGATTTTGGACACTGTCTTTAACAAATGAGAAAAGAAAGCACCTAAATATTGTGCTTGAGCAGCAAATTAAGAACCTCCACAAAGAAAAAGGGTGTGTGTGGGGGGGAAGGATTCAAACACAGGTCCTAAGCAGTCTGGTACAGTTCTAGAAATTCCAAGAGACTGAAAGCATATCTGCTCTACAACTTCATTTCAGAGTGACTTAGAGATCAAGTCCCTTTAAGAGGGGCTATCATCCTCTGAGCTTCATAGTGGGGATATGTGAATCATACCATAGATACAGGCTTGAGGGTGATCCTGAGCAGGTTCCCAGCATCTCAGAGGGTGTCAGGGAGGGCAAGGAATGTTAACAGTGCACAGAGGGAAGAGAATGATGGGGACATCAGACACCCATTGCTCTACTCATCTCACCCACGTTCTGGTTCTTCTGCATTTTGTTCCTGTGGGTATGAAGACTACCTTCATACCTATGAAGACGGTAGGGCAAAAAAGAGGTATGAATGGCTTGTCTTTGTGCATCCCCATGTGTGGCCTCTTTTTTCAGAAGGAGACCATTTTCTTGGGGACAGAGGACCAGAGAAAGCCCTTGTGCTGTAGGGTGGATATGGGGTAAGACACAATGATAACAGCTGCCAGATGCATGCTATCTCCCAGGACCCCCAACAAGAAAACACTGAATGTGGTTCTGGAATAGCAATGATGGCAGGAAGGGCTCGGGAGTTTTCTCTTCTCCTGGGCCTCCAGGCAAACTCTCAGACACAGGGAGAAGCAGTTTTCTCACTGGGCTCAGGGCAAAGGGCCTGGGAAGCTGAACTGGGCTATTCTATGTTTGGGGAAGCCACTGCAGAGAAGGCTCTTCCATAATCCCATCTGCCTTTGACAAAACAAAAAAAACAAATAGTGTGTATTTTTCACACCACCTGAATTTCCTGGCCCCTTGACCACAGGTTCAAGCCCTCCTCTACCCCACACCCCACTACCCACACCAAGAGCACCTTCCATTCAACCAAGAGCTGGAAGTAGCACAATGAGGGTTTCTTACTGCGTGACCCCATGGCAGCACACGGTCCAGCATCCTGGTTTAGGAGCTGGCTTGGCCCTTTGGTCCACCATGTTTATTAAAATTAAAATAAGGAAAATTAAAAGGCTTCACTTGGTGACATAGGTCTGTAGAAGTCTCTGCTTCATCCGTCTATCTGTCTTTCCATTTATCCTGCAAGGTATCGTGTAGGCCAGATCTGGAGGCTGGACCTAACCACATGCACTAGTCACTGCAGTTTCATCCCCAGCTTGAGTTGTCTGCTCTTGACTTCTGCCGGAGTTATTATGTACTCAAATCAGAGTACACTGGGAATGAGGTTCATGTCTTGGATTAGAAAGAACTCAGAGATAAGCCAGGCTGCTATCCTGGGGAAGGGAACAGAGGAGTGAGGACGCCCTGGGCAAAGGCGATAAAGGTGATGACCATGATGCTCCCAGCAATGCCCACATAGAGCACCTGGCTACAGGTGTGGTACAGCAGGTAGACCCTGCTGTAGGAGACTAGAAAGGCTGTGGTGAGGAGACCCAGGGAAAGCATGTGTCTCCCAGCAAATTCAGGAAGCTGACATTGTTTGTTTGGTGTATTCTTAAATACCAGAAAGGAAAGAAGTAGAAGAGAAGAAACTACATAAAACAGAAATGACTGGAGGGCATTCTGCATTAGTACCTACTGCCATTTGGGAGCCTCCATAGGGCTGCAGCTCCTGGATAACATGTCTGATCAGCTAGTGGACCCCCTTGTTTGGTGCCAGGCCCCCATGGAATGAGATCGTGTGCAGTTCCTGCTTGTATATGAGAGTCATGAAACCAACAATGATGAATATGGGGCTGAGGGTCAGGTAGGCAAGGCGGTGACCAGAGAGATCACCTGAAAGATATTTGATGTGGGTGAGGGTCACTGGCCACGATGAAGAAGGGAGAGGGCACTATCCATCTGTTTCCATTTTACCCAGACACTGAGATTTGCCCCTCAGTTAGTTTCTTAAGCAACTTTATAGCCATTGTTTTTAACTCTGTATCTGGTAGACTGCTTGCCTCTATTTCATTTAATTCTTTTTCTAGAGGTTTCTTCTGTTCTTTAGTTTGGCAAATGCTTTTTTGTTTCTTTATTTCAGCTACCTCTCTGTGTTTGTTTCTATGTATTAGGTAGATCTGATTCATCTCCCAGTTTTGGCAGGATGTCCTTATGTAGTGGGTGTCCTGTGTGTCCCAGTGCCAGAGTCTTCCTGGTCAGCTGAGCCAGATGTTTAATGAATGTCCTTTTGTAGTCTGTGCGCTCTCCTGTTGTAGTTGAGTCTTAATTGCTATTGGCACATCAATGGTTGAGATTGACCCTCAGACTTACTGGATGTGAGTATTTGAAACCACTATAGTGTAGAAGCTGGTTTGTGAGGACTGATTCCATGGAGCAGGCTCTTGTGCCTGCCGAGACCACTCTTTGGATGTGCTGCCTATGGGGCTAATCGTGTGGTGTTGTGCTATGCTTTGAAGTTGCTCACTGAGTGTGCTTGCTTCTGGGCATCTTTCAGGATGCCCCATGAAGGCCAAGGTCAGTTGCTGTGTGTTGTCCAGGCTATCTGATAGGAGCTAGAAAGCTACCGGCAATTGGTCTTTGCCTGTGCTGGAGGTGCATGTTAGAGGCCACGCTAGGAACCAAGGCCAGCTGTCACCCATATCAAGCCTGGGGCAGCTCAGCAAATAGCCTAAGGCACCCTAAATCCAGCCACCACCTGCCTGCTTTCCATAAGGTTCAGCTGCTGAAAGAGCCTCTGGTGGTATGAGAGTTCAGTGGGGCTGCGTCTCACGGAGTCATCAGCTTGGGGCTAATGGTGTACAACTGTTTAATGCAGATTCAGATTTGTCACCAGTTCTGAACTTGGGGCTACTCTGCAAAAGGCTTAGAGCACACTAACGCCAGCCGCTGCCTGCCTACATCCTGAGGACCTCTCAAAGTTGTTCAAGAAAGACTGCAGTGTGAGCCAATATTGACTGCCTGCAGGTCACCAAAACAGCTTCCAGTGGTGCATGAGTTGGGTGGGGCAAGGTCTCAGGGAGTCACTAGCATGGGACAAGTGGTGTTCAATGGGTTAATGCAGATTCAGATTTGACCCTGGTTTTGAGCCTGGGTCTACTCCTCAAATGTCTTAGAGTACATAGAGGTCAATTATTACCTGCCTGGGGCCCATGGACCCCTGAGATTTGTCCAAGAATGACTGAAGTGTGGGCCAACACTGGCTGCCTGCCAGCTGTAAAATAGCCTATGGCGTTGTGCAAGTTGTGTGGAGCGGAGTGCCAGCGAGTCACTAGAGTGGAGTGAGCAGAGTAAACCAGGCTAATGAACAATCAGATTGATCTTGGGTGGAGGAGGATCCAACACAGAAAAAATGTCATCCACATGTTGGCTACACAGGATGAGTGCTTAATACAGGGACAATGTTGGCTTTCCCTCCAGCCCTTGACTTGGACCCATATAACTCAGTCTCTCTGTGTGTGTCTCTAGAATCCCCTGGGCAGCAGTTCCTCTGCTAGAGCCCAGGGTGAGTGCTTAGGAGTGAGAGAGGCTGTGCACAGAGCCTTTAAAAAGACACCTGAGTTTTCAGCTTACTTCTGTCTCACTAAGATGGATGGAATCCCCACTGATTTTCCCAGTCAGATGTTATCAGGGATCCTATTCTTGGTACTGGTGCTTTGGGCTACAGAGCCCGGTAGGGGCTGAGACCCATCACTCTTCACAGGGGACCTCTGCCGCCAAGTATCCTTCCCAATTCTCAACCACCACATGTGGGTGTGGGGCCAACTCATTTCAGATCTGTCCCTCCTACCAGTCTCAAGATGGCTGGCTTTTTCTTTATATCCTTATTTATAGGACTTCTGTTCAGCTAGTCTTCAGATGGCTTTCCAGGTTGATTGTTCTATAATTTAGTTGTAATTTTAGTGTGGTCATGGCAGGCAACAAGCACGGCTTTTACCTGCTTGCTGCCTGCCTTCTTGATGGGTTCATTTTTCTTTCTGCTGTTCCAATTGGGTCTTTTCTGCCACACTGTCTTCCAGATTGCTGATTCAATCTTCTGCTTCATATAATCTGTTTTTGACTCCCTCTAATGTATTATTCATTTCAGTTATTGTATTCTTTATTTCTGACTTGTTCTTTTTTATGGTTTTATGGTTTCTTACTGAGCTCATCTATTCTTCCTCTAAGTTCACTGAGCATTCTTATCACTAGTGTTTTGAACTCTGAATCTGGTAGATTATCTCCATTTTGTTTAGTTCTTTTAGTGGAGTTTTGTTCTGTTCTTTAATTTGAGACATGTTTCTTTGTATCTTAACTTCGGCTGGTTCTCTGTGTTTGTTTCTATGTATCAGGTACATTGGTTATGTCTCCCTGTCTTGGCAGAGTGGCCTTATATGGTAGGTGTCTAGTGAGACCCACTGGTGCAGTCTTCTTGTTCACCTGAGCCTGGTGTTCCAAGGGTGCCCCTTGTGTGTGTTGTGTGTGCTCTTCTGTTGTAGTTGATGCTTAAATGCTGTTGGCACAACAGAGGTTGGGATTGACCCTCAGTTTGACTGACTATGAGGGTTGGCCATGACTATAGATGATAAGCTATTATGCAGGGGCTGATACCATGGAGCAGGGTTCACTTTAGCAGGGCTCTGGTGCCAGTTGAGTCTGCCCTTCAAGTGTGTCATTTGTGGAGCTGATCGGGTGGTGCTCTGGGGTGGTCTGATGCTGGACACAAGGTGTGGTGGTTCTGGAGCCTCTTAGGAGAGGCTTTGTTGTAGACCGAGTTCAGCTGCCATTTATGCCTGACTTGGGACCACCTAGTGGGAGTTACAAAGAGATCTGCAGTTGGTTACCACTTGTGTAGAGCTTACAGGTGTTTGAAGGAGGCTATGCTATGAACCGAGGCTGGCTGTCACGAGTGTCAGTCTTGGGGCCTCTTAGTTGAGGCTATTTTCCAACATTGGCTGAAGCTTATGCCAAGGTTCAGCCCACCTGATGGTATTTACAGTGGAAGGAGAGACCAGTCACATTATGCTGTACTTGGGGCTGCTTAGCAAAGGGCACAGGGAACCATGAGGTCAGCTGCTCCTTGTGTGAGATTTGTGGACCTTTGAGAATCTTTAGAAAAGTCTGCAGTGTAAGCAGAGGCAATCTGCTTTTGTGGAAAAAACTACTGGAAACAGCTCTGGTGTGAGACATTACTAGGTGGGGTGGAGTTTCAGAGAATCCCTATGGCAAAATGAACCATGTAGCCAGGTTAATGAAGAGGTCAGATTTGGTGCCTCCTTGCATCAGCAGGCTGGTAGGGGAGAGCTCAACATAGGAACAATGGCACCTGTCTCTACTTCCATCTGCAGAGATAGCTGCCCTGACCCCTGCCCCTCAAGCCCTCATCCTAAAGCTAATCAATTCAGTTTTTCCCCATATCTTTCTTGTACTTTTTGAGTTGCTGCCCCTGCAAGCTTAGAGCAAGTGAATTTGTGAGCAAGTGAGTCTGTGCACGGGCCCCTCAAGAGGAATGTCTTGGACTCCAGCAGTTCTCTGTCTCACTTAGATGTAATCCCCACTTGTTTTCACAGACAGTTGTTATGGGGACTCCTCTTCTGGCACTGGTTCCCATGTGTGAGGCTGGGATGCCTTGCTCATCAAGGCATTTGACTGTGATCTCCACAGTCAAAATTTCCTTCCCAATTTTGAATCACCACACCACATATATGTGACCCTTCTACCATGTCTCCACCCTTCCTACCAGTCTTATGGTAGTTTCCCCTTTATATCCTTAGTTACAGGACTTCCATTCAGCTACTCTTCAGGTGGTTCTCAATGGTTGTTCTATAATTCAGTTATAATTTTGATGTAGTTATGAGAGGAGGTGAGCACAATGTTTTCCTAATCCACCATCTTGATCAGAAGTCACAGGTATAATCTAAAAGGAGAAAAGAAGGTGCCATAAAATTAGGATGACAATTATTTTTACTACACTGGGGTATTTTGAAATTGAGAAAAGAAACACTTTAAAAAATTATGCCATGATGAGAGCATAAAATGGGGCTGCCATGGACAAAACACCAAGCATGGTCAACCAACTGAAATTCAGCCTCTGTGGACACAGCATCAGAGAAGGGGCTAAGATGCCCCACCTCTGTTATTTGATGTTGGTGCTGGTTAGGGTTTGGACAGGGTACTTGTGGGATTTAGGTTCCATCAGCACCATCAGGCAGAGACTACCTTTCTTTCCAAATAGCTTCAAGGCACAGAGTCACTTCGCAGTTATCAGATGCATAATACCTCAATCCTGTTGCCAAAATTTCTCACTTCACCCTCTCCCCCACCCTCCCTCAAATGCTTTAATGCAAGCCTGGTCCCCAAGCTGCAATAAATGAAAAAGAGTAAACAAATAATTTCACCAAAGTTTAACATGTGACCTATAAAGTGTTTCATGATTGACCAACATTTATATTCACAAAGTAAGCAGGATACTTTCTAAGAAAGATTAATTGAGATTTTTTTAAATCTGTATGGTAGATGTAGGTCTGTTATTTTTTGCTATACTTTCCTTTGTACATTTTTTATTCTGAAATTCTTCAGTCTTTATTTGGTTGGTATCACTCATTCTGAAGTTTCTCTCTGAAGAAAGATGTCTTTTCTGAATATACAGATGGTGCCAAAAAATGTATACACATTTTAAGAATGGAAAAAACTGTATTAAAATTGTAATACTCAATATACACTGGTAACAAAAGATGAATACAAGTCACATTTGACTTCTGCAATTATAAGAGATGCTCAAAGTGGTTACCATCAGCATAATTTTAATACAGGTTTTCCTTTCTTAAAATGTGAATACATTTTTGGCACCCTCTGAAATTATATATATATAATTTCAGAAAATATATCTTATGTTTTAATACCTCAAAAATATCTTATGTTTTAATATCTTATGCTCAACACTATCTTCATATATACTTATTTCCTTAGGGAAGATATGAGTAAGAAAAGCTTGAAAGCTTGGCCTTTCCATTCCCATGGGCAAAAAACAAAAACAAAAACAAAAGTTAATTTTAATGTTAGAATTTATTTTAGATTGGTATACTAGTATACTCAGGAGACTATGCATAGTAAAATTTCTAGCCTTCCCAAAACTCTTTCAAAAATGAAATGCTCTTGGATTGTTCAAATCTAACTCAATAGCTATTATATCCTTTTTTTTTATCTTGTCACAAGTTTCAGATTCTATATTTCATGTCTCATATTAACAGAACACTTTATTCTAGCTTCGCAAAAAGCTATTATCAAAAAAGTGCTCAGTGACCTCCAAAAAGCTGCTTTTTAAATTACCCCATCCAATAGACCAAAAGAAAAGTGACTTTTAAATAAGATTAATAAACCATCAATAATTGGTTTCCAAGACAATTCTTCATCAAATTTTATTTTCCCCATCTTGCTCAAACGATCTGTGTACTCAAGTTGTCCATCTGCTTATGAACTCCTAGGCTTTATCTACAAGTACTACATCTGATTAGCAATGCAGATAATCAGCATCTCCTGAGTGGCATTCAGTTTCACAGATGCAAAGATTGGGATATGAAAATCAATCACTCATTCTCAAGGGGAGGAGTCATCTAATTAGGGCCATCTGTCCAAACTGTATGTGTCTAAGGACCCAGCCAATGTAGGAAGTTCTAGGTTGCAGAGAAGCCCAGGGTTTTTGGAATTAGTTACCTGGATGATTCTGCATCATCTCCTATTTACCTTGTTCTTCACTTCCATCATGGTTCCCTGTGGTTGGTGACATGGTTGTACACATGCCCTTACCTCACCCTTTCATATCTCACCTCACCTTTCCTCAATCTCCCACCTTAGTTATCCTTCCATCTTTTCTCATGACACCTTTGAATGCTCAGAGTAATATCTCTCTTTGTTTCTAGTGAGGTTTTTTTTTTTTTTCTTTTTTCTTTTTTTTATTTTTTTTCTATCTGCCAAAGAACAAGAACGTGTGACATCGGCGAGATCCAAACCATTTGTATTGTTCAGCCACGTAATGTTTGAAGCAGATTTCAATTTGAGTTATTTGGAAGCTTGCACAAACACATTTCAGTTTTCATAGGCCTCAGTATCCCCTACTGTGCCACGTTTCTTTGCCTGAATAACAGCCTTGTACAGTCTTTGTTCTTTAAATCATGAAAGTTTAAATATAAACATAAGTAGGAAAAATGGTTTGATGACCTCCATGTATTTATTATGTTGCCTCAAAAATCTTAATATATGACCATTTCTGTTTGTTTATACCCCCATTCCTACTCTGTTTCTAATGGACTATTTGAGCCTAATTCCAGACAACATAATTTTTTATCAGTAAATAACTCATATTTATAAAAATGTAAGAGATATTTACATTAAAAATTGGATATACAGGGCCAGCCCAGTGGCTCAGGTGGTTGGAGCTCCGTGCTCCTAACTCCGAAGGCTGCCAGTTCGATTCCCACATGGGCCAGTAGGCTCTCAACCACAACGTTGCCAGTTCAATTCCTCGAATCCTGCAAGGGATGGTGGGCAGCACCCCCTGCAACTGAGATTGAACACAGCACTTTGAGCTGAGCTGCCGCCGAGCTCCCGGATGGCTCAGTTGGTTGGAGTGTGTCCTCTCAACCACAAGGTTGCTGGTTCAACTCCGGCAAGGGATGGTGGGCTGTGCCCCCTGCAACTAGCAATGGCAACTGGACCTGGAGCTGAGCTGTGCCCTTCACAACTAAGACTGAAAGGACAACAACTTGTAGCTGAACGGCACCCTCCACAAGTAAGATTGAAAGGACAACAACTTGACTTGGGAAAAGGTCCTGGAAGTACACACGGTTCCTCAATAAAGTCCTGTTCCCCTTCACAAATAAATTCTTTAAAAAAAACCCCAAAAAACAGAAAACAAAACAAACAACAAAAAAAATTGGATCTACAAAAGCATTATCATATCACATATAATAAATTAGTTCATAAAATCAAATGGCAAGTAAATGTTCAAATGTTCATAATTCTCTTTCTCACTCTTTGTCTCTTTCTCTGTCTCCTCCATTCCCCACTGTAATATTGCTCTTAATTTGACTACTTCAAATCAGAATCCAAATGACATTGACACATAGCATTCAGTTGATGTCACCAGTCTCTTATAATCTATCATTTTATATTTTTTATCGTGTAATTTGCTCTTGAAAGCTTTGGGTTCACCCTTGCCTGTTTTCCCTATAAGCAGCACACAGCATCTTCTTACATTGAAGACACTGGCAGAACTTAAATTCATCTTATATACAGGCATGGTATCCCACGTTCTCAGTGGGAAAACCAGGCTTTTACTGAGAAGACCACTTTACCCAAGAACACATCTCCTAATATCTGCAAGGATGTGCCATATCTTAGAAGTAGAGCTTTATTCTTTCTATTCTCAGAGTCTCAGACAAAGCAAAATTAGGGAAGGGGCAAAACAACCTGAAGCATGAAGGAGAGTGTTACTTACACCATGAGAAAGATGTAAAAGGTTGCACAGCTCTCCCCTTCTTGTTTTCAAATAACCTAACTTTCTGTATTATCATTATAATTTTATAATGAGATTTTGACCTTAAAGTTAAAAAATTTCCTCTGGGGGAACATACCTTAAGATGTTATCTTTCTTGCATAGCTTATCATGAAAAAAGGGTCAAAGTACTCAAAATCTAGCATTCTATTTTTATAACTACACTTTAATAACAACCAACAGTGTGGTGGTGAGGGCCACCTCTTGTGGGGCTTTATTCTAATCATTGGGGATTTGGGTTTATTATTAAGAGAGATAGAAAACTGTTGAAGAATTCTCAGTTGTGGTGTGACAATTGATTTATATTTTAAAGGGATTATATAAATATTCTGAAAGGAATAGATATAGGAAGTGAAGAGTGAAAGCAGGGAGACCTATGGGAGGCAATTTCAGTAGTTGAGGTGAGTCAGAGGATCTGGGAGTTAGATGGGGACCTTAGAGTCCATCATTCTAAATTAATCCTTCTTGGAAAGAAATCAAGGCCTATTGCAGTAAAAGGGCTTAAACAAGGTCTGTATCTAAATTTTTAAGAGCTCATAATATAAACTAAGTTTTAAAAATCTGTCCTTAAACATATAAAATAATATATATTTTAAATTATTTCAAAAGAAACCGCTGCCATTAATTTTCTGACTGAAATGCAGGCTGAGGTTGTCGTACTTTTCAGATTTCAAATCCCCTGATCTACACATGCCATGTAAATACTTCATTGAGAAACTGATGATTAATGATAAATGCTAATAATGTTTATCTTTTAAGACGGTATGAATGTGGAGAAATAAATGGGTTACTCCTCTTTGTGTTCCTCTTCACTTAATGAAACTCTTTCCAAATCATTTCTTACTTAGTAGGAACTTCTATAACACTTAATGCATCATGTGGCTCTTGTATTAAAATTTGTTTTCATCAGTGTTCCCTAGTCCAGTGAAATGTAAAGCTCATGGTGAAGATAGTAAGATATTGCAGATTTCCCTTAACAGATAATACAGTTGAAGCCCAGGGCATTGAAGACATGGAATGAAGTTTAAATAATGGAATGAAGTTTAGAGGACATCTTTCTGTAAATACTAAGATGAACCAAATGACAGTGTCAACATCCCACACTTTTTGACCTCACTATACCATTGCTCTTAATTTCACTAGTTCAAATCAAAACCTAAATCAGTTTGACACATTGCACTGGTTGATAATGTCACCAAACTGTCTTACAGTCTATGATTCTCCCTTTTTATCTTGTCATTTATTCTTGAAGGTTTTGCATTTATCACTGTTGCCCTTTCCCCCTATATACAGTTTCATATAGTTCTACCTATTACATACTTTATGCTCTTTCCACTCCACCTTGGTAACATTCTGGAAGACTGGTGATGTCCTAAATGTCTTTTTTTTTCCCCTGAAAGAACATCCATTATATTGTGGGGATGGAGATAGTCATTACTGTCACTATGGAGTCTTTTGTGATCTATCACAGCCTTTATTAAAATGCAAATATCCGTTGACATGTCTATTTATTATCTATTGGACTAAGGGTACTTTAACTGCAAAAAGGACTCTTGTTTTACTTAACTTTTTAGCAACCAGCAGTTACTGGTCAGAATTGATGTTCGATATAGTTTTGTTCAGAATAACATACATGCAGGAATTAATGCATCATATTCTTTTATAATCACATGAGAAGCAGTAATGAGAGCAATTTTGACAATAGGTTCTGAAGTTACGCTCCTTGGGTTTAAATCTAGATCCCACATTTACATTCTATGGAAGTTGGGACAAATTGCCTGAACTTGTAGTGCCTCAGCTTCCTCATATGTGGAAAAGACAGTACTTACCCATAAGACTAATAAGAATTCAATGAATTATTGCTTAGAACAGTGACTGGAGTATAATTAATTGTTTTATAGATGCTATATGTGTGAGTTACTGTAATACTTGCTATTTGCTGTTATATGTGCTGGATATTACTTTTAATGATTATTTGCTAACTTGAGATTCAGTGCGTGTGTGTGCATGTGTGTGTTTGTGTGTGTCTAGTAGAGGTGATGGTGATGTTGATAGAAGGGGTTTCTCACTAGAATTCTTCAACACAAATGTGCCAGCCTGTTTCTGGAGAGTATGACTTCTTGTTGAATAAAGGGGTCATTTTTTTTTTTTTTTTTATGGCTTTTGTTTTCATTACCCTGTGATATTTTTTGAACATCCACAGTGACTGCCACCCAATAAAGAATTTGGAAACAAGTGAGAGTTGCAAACTAAATGCAATAACAAAACTGAGGGAAGGCAAAAGGATAACCATTATCTTTGCGATCCCAATATCCTGTGCTCAATCTTCACTGAGGCCTGAAAACAAGGGAAGCGATCATGTGCTGGCCCTATGTGATTCTGTTTCATGGAGACTCCTGGGACGAAGTCCTGCAGCAGCAAAGAAGCAACCTGCTGGTAGACCGCAGGCCTCAGCCCAAGTCCTCAACCTGCCACAAACCTCTCCTTGATTCCAGTGTGAAGACTGGGTATGTTGTTGTTGCTGAGAAGGGTTCTGATGCCTGGAAGACCTGGTGCAGGAGCTGAGCTGAGGGAGTCTGTGTCAGTTTGCAGTCAGTGCAGATGATATTCAAGGTGGGAAGCAAATCAGTCCTTGAAGAGCTACATCAGACCAAGGTGCGTGTATGAGGGCATCAGTGGGCAATGAGGGAAGAGCTCATAACCAGAGAAGAGATGGGACAGATAGGAAATATAGATAAAAGGAACAGGTACAGTAGAGGCTGTGAGTACAGCCAGGGGTCTAAGACCAGAAGTTCCTTGTTTACCATTGTAACCTCAGTGCCTGGCACAGATGAAGTAAACACTCCTTAAATGTTAAATAAATATATGAATGAATCATTGCAGAGAGGTGATACGGTCCAACCAATTAGACATATAAATCTTGCAGGTTGGTACAATATTATACATACTTTATCAAATTGGGGTGACAAACTTGAGAACATAGGGGCTCATCATATTGCCCTATTCTTGAACTAATCTCCAACAAGGTGAAAAAATCAATCATCTTATTTCATTACCATATTTTCTGACATTTTCGGGATAGAATATTTAACTCCTTAGTCCTAATATTCAAGGAGTCTATGATTGGATGAATAGAACAAACATCATACAGAGAGGATATGAGATAGTTAAGGGGTATCTCAGGCAAAAATGTACAATTGGTAAAGTCAGGATGGTGGGAGTTAAGCTCAGATTAGGAAGAAAAAGCACACACAGTACACGAAACTTAATTTGTGTCTACCAGCAGGAATGTTGCCTCCATCCAAACCCCAAGGTAAAATTGTAAGTCACGCAATGCCCAAATGTGTCCCTCACGTCAAAAAGTCAGAATACTATATTTTAAATGATTATTTAGCTTCTTAGTCAGTTTGGCTACTATAAAAATGTACCATAGACTGGGTGGGTTATAAACAGCAGGAATTTATTCCTCAGAGTCCTGAAGGCTGGAAGTCTGAAATGAGGGGCCAGAATGGTTGGCTTCGGTGAAGGTCCTATTCTAGGCTGCTGACTGTCCTTTTCTTGTATATTCACATGGCAGAAACAGAGAATGGGCACTCTCTGGGGTCTCTGATACAAGGACTTTAATTCAAAGTCCCAACCCCTCATATCATCAAATTGGGCTTTAGGATTTCATCACATGAATCTTGGGGAAACACAAACATTCAGTCCATGGCCCTGAGCTCTGATAAAAAACAAACAAACAAACAAACAAAACAACAACAACAACAACAAAAAACAAGTAAGAGGGAACATAATTGTGAGGTTATAAATTCATTACCTGATTCCTTCCATAGGGAAATCAACATTGTTTATATTCAGGATGAAAATGAATAAAACTCTGATCCAAGTTAATATACCTTGTGAACCGCAGCTTTCAAGAAAACACAGTGCTACAACCTACTTTAAATAATGAAAAAAAGGAAACATGGCTTTGACTCACTACGTTCCCTAGCTTAATGAGTCTCTGAGAAGAGGTGGGATGCCGAGTGGTGTGACAACAGGTCGGTGTGTTACAGCATTACCTTTGCTGTACAGATGGCTGAAAATTTGACCAGACTCTTACCTCTTGGCTTTAGAACTTTCCTCACTACTTCCCTCTAGAAGTTTGCACAGAAAACTCTTCATTGTAAATAATATGTTTCTGCTTTCAGAAATGACAGGATAAAATTTACTTACCCAGATGGAAGCGAACTACATTTTGGCTTCTCTCCTTGAGCAGCAGCCAATGTAACCATGGGTTTCTGGTTGAAATTTCAATACAGAGATTTTCAAGCCATTGGCTGGAAGGCAAAACACTCAGTATCTATCCTATTTGTGTCAATCAGGAAGAAAGATTAAAAAGTATAAAATATAAAAATAAACATATATATACACACACACACACACACACACACACACACACACACACACAATATTTCCAGAGCTGTTCAGAGAGGTTATTTGATAAGAATTGCAAATATAAAACATTATTGTATCATTTTTACTATATTAAATAAACCTTTCACCTCTCTCTCGCCTATACACAAACAATGTGTGTGTATTTGTATCTGTGTGAGATTGATGAGAGCATCACTGAATTATAAAGTCAAATGAGTCTGAGTGAGAAAGAAAATCTCTGCTTGCTTACAAAAATAATTCAATAATTAGTCGTAGTTGAAAATAATATATAAACCTTTTACATAAAAACTTTATATTTGTCTTCAATTGTTACAACAATTTTGATTTACGAGAAATGTGGGAAGATATTCTTTCACAGCTGTATATTATGATTCTGGTAAAGTAAATGCCTCTGAGAGAAACTTCAGAATGAAGAAATCACCTCAGCATTGTGCTCTCTAATGGGGGGATGATTGTTCTTAGTTGAGGGCAGTCTTTTGCAGAAGATAAAAGGAGTAGCAGAGGGAAGGCTGGGGTACTTCTTGTCAGTGGAAATCACACTGTGATTTATTACAAAATATAAGTCATCCTGAAATACAAATACATGGGAAGTTTGAATAACAAAAAGTATAATCCAGATAGAGAGTATCTAATAAGACTGGGAAGGAGTTCAGAGGTGATCCAAGTATCGGAACTAGTACTGAAGGGGTCCATGAAATAATAAAGTCTTTCAGGGAAAGGCAGAGGAAGGGCAGTGATTTTTCCTAAGTATACTTAACAGTGCACTTAACCAACATTATCTCACTTTAACACACATTATAGCCTTTTGCAGTGTTATACTCCATGTATTACACATGGGGAAGTGGATTAAAGTTAAAAAAATTGTCCATGGCCACACAGCTAGTAAAGACTGGTGCCAGAATGCCAACTTAGACTGCATCTAATTCTCAATTTTGGATAAATGGGGCTCTGTATTTCTCCTAAATATATAGACTGATAATCTGAAAAGAAAGTTAAATAATATGTTGAGCAGAGAAAATTCCTTCATATCTGCACAACACCTTTCAGTCCATTGGGATAATTTGTGAAGACAAAAATTATGTTTTTCCTCTACATATTAAAGAATAAAAACGAATGTATACCAAAGTTTGCAGTATTCTAAAGCAGTACTTCTTGAAGAAATTAATTACTATGTGCTAGAATGTCTCAGGAGGTTAGATTATACAATTCACTTTTATAAATGTATATTTAAATAACACTGGTCTTTTTGTATCTATGCACACACAATGTAAAGAATATTTTCATCAAAGGTAATCATGACAGAGATGGTAGTTAGTTGACTTTTTCTTCAATAATTCATTATTTTGATTATCTTAAAATTTTAGGGAATTGTTCTTTTGAAGACAACTTTAGGTACTTTCTCAAACAAGACTTTCTGGATAGTCCTGATATTAAACAACAACAACAAAAACAAAAACAAACAAACAAAAAAACACCCCAGGATGTCTAGAGAAAATGGTTCGTTTTCAGGCCTTCATGTATGTAGCCTATCACTAACTTTTGCATTGCCATAATTCATTCAGACATTTCATTCCGAACTTTCTTGGAAGCGCAGCCCAAAACAAGGAAATCCTATGTAGAACTTTAAGTGAAAAGACATAACCCAGAATAAAGACGGAGATTAAGAAGAGGAGAAGTTGGAGTTAGAAGTTAGGATCCATGAGTAAATCACAAGGCACAAAAACTAGAGGTACTAAAAGAACTGGAACCAAACAGGTGGAGGTCAAGAACAGGGAAACTGGTAGAGCATACTGTGTAAGTAGGATTCTATGTTTCAGAAGGAAAGCTCTGTCAAGCCAACTGTAGAGTCTTAAGGAGACTGAGACTGATGGAATTACAATAGAAGTTGACTCTGAGTGATATTTTATCATTCTCATTCCCATGTGTGAATCTTTTTTAAGACTACTAAAGACCTTTTTCTATTTCAAAACTTAGCAACATATTGTCTGATTCTGACTCTCCTCCCAGTTTCTGTCCTTCTAAATCATTTTTGAGAGCTAATTAGGTTGAGTGCCATTTTCAACTGCTACTTTGGAAGATAAGGTACATGCCTGCAAATTGTGCACTTACTGCTGTGCACATCTGTGCTCCATATCAATCTGCAGGGATTTTGGAAATTAGCATCCCTTTAAAGGTAAAAGAGAGTTATAATCAAAGCCATACGTTGCTAACTGGTCTTTGGTCTTGCACATACAGCCTGGACTGCAATTGAAAATGTATTATAAAATAATTAAGACATATTATATTTTATCTTTGAAAATACTACACTCCTGCACAGGTAGAAAAGCATAATTTGAAAGATTTATATCTTAAAAATAATATTTGTTCTTTTAAAATAGTGAAATCAATTTTTGAAAGATGTACTATGTCAATATAAAATGGAAATCCATTTATATTGTCAAGAATATGGCTTAGAAAATTCTACCAATTTTGAGATGCTTGGCATGGGGAGAAAACAAATAAAAACAAACAAAAAAAAACCCACCAAATCTTTATTAGAATTGTGATATTTGGAGCTTATAAGGTAGGGAAAAAAAAGCCAATTATTTTCCCTATCAGAAGCACCATTTTTTCCCCTACCACTTTCTATTTTATATTCTAGGACTTAGGTCCCTGGTATCTCAGAACATCTGTGCCTAGGGAAAAGAGAATGCCTTAAAAAAAAACATGTGTTTATGACTCTTATCACATTATAAATGACCCACTGTTTTCCCAGGAAGAAAGGATCAGATAACATATAGGCAATGGTAGCCTAGAGGGGTGAAGGAATTTACAGGTTTTATTATTTATTGAAATTCATCTTCAATGCTTTTAAGATACAAAGAAAATGAGTAAGATTGGTGGCTAGAAACACCCAGAGAATCAAGCTAAAGGGAGTTCCACAGTGTATGTATTTTGAATTCTCTAGTGCCGCAGTAGACACAATGGGGAAGATAAAAGGAATGAAGTAAGAACAGAAACTTCCATATCCTGAGTGCCCTCTGTTTACCCTGTGCTTTATCTACTTCATTTAATTTATTACAAATGTAATAAATATAGTATAACAGAACTCAAGGCATAAGATACAGGGGTGAGTTAAAAGGAAGGTGACATAAAAGAATAAGGAAATGAATGAAGAAACAGTCTGTGGTCCTACTAGATCTGTTGTTGAGCTCAGCAAACATTTCTGTCAAGAGCCAGGTAGTAAATATCATAGCTTTAGCAACTACTCAATTCTGCCATTGTACTAGGAAAGCTGCCAAAGATAGTATGTCAAGAAATGAGCCGGATTGTGTTCCAATAAAACTTTATTTGTGGAGACTTAAATTTGAATGTTATATAATTTTTATATGTCTCCAAAAGTTCTTCTTTTTTCCCAACCATTTACACATACAAAACTACTTTGGACTTGTGGACCATAGAGAAGCAGGTGCTAAGCTGAATTTTACCCATGGGCGATGGTTTGCTGACCCCTGCCTTTGAGCACTGTGCTTGCAGCATGACTTCACATACCTACATGGGTAAGAGGGGGCTCGTTGCAGCACTCTCATCTTCTCACTGTGATATTTAAAACACACTCCTTTTGAATGACTGTTTCTTCTCTTGAAGATATAGCCTCTCAATTTAAAAGTACAGACATTAGAAGATCTGTCAAATGAAAGAGAGAATTGTGGATTACTTTCCCATTGAATGTTTTAAAAACAAATAAAAAACAACTTTGATTGACACCACTGAACATACCAAGGCTTATTTCTGGCAGATTAAAAAGCCAAGGTGCTATTTCCTACAAAATAAAGAGAATCAGTTGGCATTTTTGATATTAAAAAAAAAACAAAAACAACAACCAAAGACTTCAATAAGACTGATTAATTTATTCCTCTTAGTTTTGTGGGAAGTCACTTAACTTATCTGCCTGTGTGCAGGCAAATATGTTTTTGATTGTTCTATGCTAGGATGCTATTAAACATTTCTACTTTTTCAATTACTCTTTATTACACTGACAAGAAAACAATGCCAAACAAAAGCTAAACAAAAATCATTTCTCCAATGTTAATTTACAATGGTTGTTTATTTACAGTTAGTTTAGTGGTCTTTTTGTATTTTTCATCTAGCTTGGTAAATGGATACTTTTGTTCACTATTAGTTATAAATGTGACAGACATAGCCATATAAGAATGTTTATAGGTCACATAATATATATTCAGCCGGGTTGAACAATGACAAGCATCTTTATGACCTATGATAATACCCTTCAAATAAAAAAGATGAGTAATGTGTACTCACACCATGAAAGTGCACTGCTTCAGATATTGAGATATTCAGATACTGACAGAACTGAACTAGAATCACAGGACCTGCATGTCCACCTGTGGATATTAGGAAAGGCTGTTCCCCTCCCCACCCTTTTAGAGGCCTACTTTATTCAACTGCTACTTTACTTTTCAAACGCTCTTTAGAACTCCAGGGTTTCTGTGGAGTTTCTTCAAGGTCTTCCATAAGAAAAGAGAAGAGCAGGCAGAAATCCACAGGGTGCCTCACCCTATTCAATAAAGGGCAGCTTTGTTTTGAACTGTTTCATAGAGATTACATTAAATATCATTTAATAGATAATATCTATTTATACATATCATATATCTAGATATCATATATCTAGATATAATATATCTAGATATAATATATACATATAAATGTAAATATATATTATATACATAACAACATCTATTATATAATATAGAAATATAATATGTTTAATAGAAATACTTAAGTACATTAAATATTAATATCTATTAAATATATGCATAATATTTATTTGAAATAATATTTCTGTGGTTTAAGGGATGTGAAAGTCAGAGAAAGAGACACTGAATAACTTTTGGTAGATTATTCCCAAATTACTTTCCAATTAATAATTGTATTGACTTCCCATTGGTTCCTCTCTTAAATGATAACATGCAGGAATACCTCAAGATTTAGAATACTCGTGTTTGAATTCTGGTTAATAACAAAAGTACTGAACTCATTCAGTGGAAATGGTGGAGCAAGGAACTCTGAAAATCCATTCCTCCTTAAAAGCAATGAGAACATTGGCAAAATTGTCAAAATCAAGTTTTTTTAGAATTCTGCAAATTATCCAAAGACTTGAAGAAAATGCAAACATTTATTCAATAAAATAGCTGAACCTCAGTAAAAACAGAAAGCTTTGTGGCATTTTACTCACCCTTTTCTCATTATTCTTCCGTCACCTCCATGGTTGCTTTAGGAAGCTCTGTGGGCCTGTGGCGTAAAGCGTGTGGACGTTTGAAACTCATATCAATGTCCAACAAAGAGTGTCAGTCAAAGGGAAGCACAAACAGCAAGGAGAACAAGATAGCTAGCCCAGTGGAGGTGAATCTTCTTCTGTCTCTGCTCACCCTAAGGACAGAAGCAAGCCAAGTGATTCATAATGGGCCTATGAACAAAGAAGACATGGTGGTGAGAATGGAGACTATGAACAGGTCCAAATGCAGGAGTTCCCTTTTGCTATAGGAAGTATAGCTGTTACTGGAGCAGAAGAGACTGATAACTGAACCCTTAGTAGGCTTCTCACTCTTAAAATGATCTGCAAGCTACTTGACAGTAAGTGAGTTATATCTTTCTCCTTCTAATACCTAAAGCTATGGCTAACTGCCTAGTCAGTTTGGTGTCTTCATGCTGTGGTGTGAGTGGACAACAGAAGGAGTTACTATACTGGAAAAAAAAAAAAAAAAAGGTAAGCCTTATTCCCATGAAGATACAGAGTTTGGATCACATACTCAGGAACAAAGTTCTGGGTCACCTCACTGCACAAGCAACGTCAGCCAGCAGAAGTAGTAGCCTAGGGTGGTAGGAATAGAGAATGAGTGGTAAAGGATGGAGAGGATGAAAATCAATGATAGCTTTGGGAACAAATGTAGCATCAGAGACAATAGCTGGTGCCACTGGAACTCCCATCGTAGACCTCCTTTTGTTAAGTATCTGTGACTGACTACCCCCTGAAAAATAAGTGACCTGACAGAATGAACTTGCAAGTGGTAAAATACAGCAGATGCTTCAGTTTCACCATTATTCCCCGAGTGCATATATCTACATGCTGAAGGCTGTTCAAGTGGAACCATCTGTCTTTTCCTTGGGGCATTTTGTTCTGGCTGTAGGGGTAAGCTCAGACTTTCCGCAGGGCAAACAGACTTGCCAAAGTGTTAATTATGCCAGTCACTGCCCTCAACCAATGATGGGCAAGGATGTGTATAAATGGCGGCACTCCCCTCGGGTAAGCCCCAGGGGGACTGAACTGGGATACCTATGATAGTAACTGACTTGATTGCACACCTCACTCATCTTGGCTTGCTCCTATTCTGTGTCTCAAAACCCAACTTCTTTACTGATATTTCATGAGATTATTTTTAAAATAAGATACTGCAACTTAAATTCTTTTTCAGGGGCTGTTTCTGAAGGAACTCACACTGAGACAATGATCTGTTGAGACAGGAGAAGCTAGGTTTGGGTTTGCATTCTCAGTAACCATTGCACTTAGAGATACAGAATTCCAGAAGGTTGTGTTTGGATGAAATTCTAGAACTCTTTAAATGTGCAATTCTGAAAAAATGCATACAATGTAAACAGTCTGTCTTCACATTTTATAGGTAAAACAAGCCACAGTCCACATTAGTTAGTGGCTAAACCTAAACTAATCTGCTAATTCCCAGTTAGTTGCATTACCCTGCCCCCCTAACTCTCCTTTTTAATTAACTGAGGCATGTAAGGACAACATCGGAATATCTAAAGAAGCCACAATTACTCCCAACAAGATAGAAAGGGGATAACTAAAGTTTCCATAATTTTGATTAATTGTATATTATAAGGAATTACTCAGAGATTGTTGGAGCATGAAATTTTGTTCATTTGTGAATACATTCATTATAAGTCTATAATAGATTTACCAGTAAGGATAATAGCAGCAAAAATCTTGTCTCTCTGCTGAATTATGTCTCCTAATCTCAGAGGTTTTATACTCATCTCATTTTAAATAACTACCAGTTTCATTTGTTTGCTCTTATGGCCTTCATTTTTGTCCCCAAAGTAATACATTGTATTTACAAAGAATATTTAAGAACAGACATAAAGTATACACTCTTTCTTCCCTTTTTGCAGTCTTTTGTCCCATTTTCTTTAAGTAGCCACTATTCCTAGTTCCTTGAGTATCTTTCATGATATTCCTCTGCGGGTGTACATGCACAAATACCTTGACACATCTGCACAAACACACCTTTAGACCAGGCACATATGCATGCACATATTTACATATTTACATTAATGAGATCACAATATCCATAACACTTAGCAACTTGCACTATGGATATAATGGATTTTAGAGATGATTTATGTCAATGTGTCAAGAGCCACCTATTGTTTTATTTGTCATTTTAATTGTATTATACCACATGGCTGTACACAAATTTTATCTATTTATATATTGATGGATTTTAAGTTTCAGATTTATTTCCTA
The DNA here is from genome assembly GCF_036562045.2 of Rhinolophus sinicus. Taxonomy (NCBI): domain Eukaryota; kingdom Metazoa; phylum Chordata; class Mammalia; order Chiroptera; family Rhinolophidae; genus Rhinolophus; species Rhinolophus sinicus. Next base: position 113,422,134 of record NC_133751.1, read on the forward strand.
TTACGAACAATAACACTATAATCAACATTCTTGTATGTTTATCTTGCAATATTTCAAAGGACCTGTATATTAGAAGTGGCATTTTGGAGTTTAATAGTATAGCCATTTTAAACTTAGTAATATAATAAGAAATTATTTTCCTAATATTTATTATAACATTCTATAAATATACTAATATTATTTTTGAGATTTCCTGTTTCCCTGTACCTACTTTCCATGATTATTATATTGTACTAGTTCTATTATATTAGACAAAAATGGTATTATTAGTAATCTTTGTTAGGCACAGCCAGAGGAATGAGTCGCTGGAGACCAAGATTGATGTATTAGAATTTATTTGGCATGTTTGAGCTGTGGGAGGTCAGGCTAGAAAAGACCATAATCTCCCCGAGCAAAAAGGTGTATGGAGTTTTATAGGAGGAGGCAAACTGAGCTTGTTCCCCCTTCAATGCTTCAGGGGATTTTCCTTGCATTGTCTCTAGCAACCAAGGGTTTCAGGGCACGACCAAGCCCACCTGTTCCACACCCTGGCCCCCAGGCCTCCGTCCAGACAGCCCAGGCCCACTGATCACAAGCCCCTAGGAGACAAAGTACAAAGCAAGATAGTATAAGATGGTTTCTACATTCCCAGCTTGTCCAGGACTAAGGCAAACACAAGCCAGCCAGGTACAAGGTACAAAGCAAGACAAGATGGCTTTTAAGATAAGAAGATTCCTGTTCCTGGCCTAAACATTGCCTTACAATCTTGATCATCTATGTTATATACCTGTTGGTTATCTGTGTTTCTTCCACCATGAATTGTGTATTCAGATATTTCACTCTTTCTCTACTATATTATTTATATTTAAATGTGTGATTCATAAAAGCATTTATGTGCAATAGATATTAATTTTGTTTTAAATGTTGCATATATTTCCCTAGCCTTTCTTTTAAACACTTTGCTAATATTTTCTTCTCTGATAATGTCTTATTTTCATATGTTCAAATCACTTACAATCAGTATCAAAATCACAAATATTTGGAGTATTTATTAACTGAATGTTTGTCAAGTTCTTTGATAATCCCTTTGATGGCAAATGTATGGATTTTGGGAGGCAAACAGCATTTCAACTTATACTTGCGTTCTTAAGCTATTTCAAAACTAATTCAGTCAGTTTAGGCCTGCATACCAAATTTCAAGGAACGATTTTAGGCATTGGCACTATAGCTATGAACAAGTAAGTGACAGTTTATTTTTTTCTCTGTGTAATATTTTAACACTTAAAGGTCAGCACATATAAAAACTAATCTCATCATCAAGGTTTAGTAATTTCTCCTATATCTCTCATTCTTATTAATAGTATTTTTAAAAATATTCTCGATTATTTAGATCAAAACTGATGAAGCCACCTCCTCTGATTTTCTTCTTTCCCCATATCACGGTATAAACATTTGCTTGGTCTGTATCTACAACTCTTCCCTTTCTCTTTCCTCCCCTCCATTTTCCTACCCTCATGCCATTTTATGAGTCAGGCTGCTTTTATTCCCCCTTCCTGCCCCATTCTGTATGTTCACTGCTGTCAAACAGAAAATCCTAGAGCACAGCTCTGATCATACCACATCTCAGAGCAAGTCCTTCAGGACTTTCCTTCAAACTTTCAAGAACAAAAGTTTGGCCAGGCACTCAAAGGATGCAGTGAAAAATCAGTGCCAAAAATATGATTTGCTTCTGAAAATTAATGTAATGCTTATAAGAATACAGGAAACATGAATTAGAAAGGGGCATATAATCAGCAGATAATGAACGGACAATAGGTAGAACAGAGGAAGGGTTACTAGAATAAAAGTCCCATGAAGAAAAGATTATTTTATTTTATTTCACTTCATTTTATTTTATTTTATTTTTTGGCGGGGGGATGGAGGTCTATTTCATTATTTCCATGTCCACAATGCCTAGAATAATACCTTGTGCATAGTATGCCCTCAGTAAATATTTTTAATGAATGTCAAAGGCAGCTGTGCAAACATTGATATGGATTATTTGTTTGGGGGTTGTCAACAATGACTATGGACTCAGGCCTTCCTGTTTGATTAATGGTGCCAATGATTAAGAGGGCTAAGACGTAAACCCTTATGTCACGATAGCTGGTAATAGTTCCTCAGTGCTTATCAGGTACCAGGTATTGCTAAATGCTTTACATTCATTTTATTATTTAATCCTCTAACAGTCATAAGATATAATTGTCTTCTCATTTGAAAGATAAAGGAAATGAGACTTAAAGGGGCTAATTAATATGTCAGCTGTCAAAGCTAAATGTATGATACAACCACAATTTGAACCTATAGAGTCTCATATAGACTTTATTAGGAGTTACAAACTGCTAGGACCTAAGATATATTTGGGTTACCATATAAATAGAGAATATTATTGTGAACGCAAAAATGTAAATACATAAATAATCATGTACTAAAAGTTTTAAAATGTCAGAGAATTAAAATTAAAAAATATCAATTTCTAAGTATTCTATGGTGAGTTCCTTCAGATTTTTAGTGTTGACACTTTCTAATGCTACAAAACTTTCTAAGAAACAGAAAATTATGGAAAGTTTTATAATGTATTTTGAAAAATTAATTTTTCCCAAAGAGAAAAACTGCAGAATGAGCACACACAAGTAAAGACATCATAAATTTATACATATAACCCAATAACATATTAAACTGATAATTTACTTGGTTGAATAGTTTTCAGGTTAGTATTAGAAAATATGTTTTTTAATTATATTATTATGTGGAAAGAAAAAAAATTAAACTGGCTCCTATTTTAGGCAATAAGTAGGCACTTGAGACAGTGCAATAACTATTTCTGATAAAAGCTTCAAACTACTATCATAAGAATATGTTTTGTTGTTGTTGTTTTGTTTTTTTGTAGTTTATTAGGGTGACAAATGTTAGTAAAATTACATAGATTTCAGGTGTACAATTCTGTATTACATCATCTATAAATCCCATTGTGTGTTCACCACCAAGAGTCAGTTCTCCTTCCATCACTATATATTTGTTCCCCCTTACCCTCATCTTTCACCCCCCTCCCCCCTTACCCTCTGGTAACCACTAAACTATTGTCTGTGTCTATGAGTTTTGTTTCTCATTTGTTTGTCTTGTTCTTTTGTTGTTTTTGGTTTATATACCACATATCAGTGAAATCACATGGTTCTCTGCTTTTTCTGTCTGACTTATTTCGCTTAGCATTACACTTTCAAGATCCATCCATGTTGTCACAAATGCTCCTGTATCATCTTTTCTTACCACCAAATAGTACTCCATGTGTATATATATCACAACTTCTTTATCCATTCATCTATCGAAGTACATTTTGGTTGTTTCCATGTCTTGGCCACCGTAAACAAAGCTGCAATGAACACTGGAGCACACATGTCTTTATGTATAAATGTTTTCAGATATTTTGGGCAGATACCCAGGAGAGGGATTGCTGGGTCATACGGTAATTCTATTTGTAATTTGTGGAAGAACCTCCACACTGCCTTCCATAGCTGCTGCATCAGTCTGCATTCCCACCAACAGTGGATGAAGTTTCCTTTTTCTCCACAGCCTCTCCAACACTTCTTACTATTTGTCTTGTTGATGATAGCCATTCTGACTGGGGTGAGGTGATATCTCATTGTGGATTTTATTTGCATTTCTCTGATGATTAGTGATGTTGAGCATTTTTTCATATATCTATTTGCCATTAGTATGTCCTCTTTGGAGAAATGTCTCTTCAGGTCCTCTGCCCATTTTTCAATTGTGTTGTTTGTTTTTTTGTTGTTGAGTTGCATGAGTTCCTTGTATCTTTTGGTTATTAGCCCTTTATCAGAGGCACTTTTTGCAAAAATCTTTTCCCATTTAGTTGGTTGTCTCTTTATTTTGTCGATGGTTTCTTTTCCTGTGCAGAAGCTTTTAAGTTTGATATAGTCCCATTCATTTATTTTAGCTTTTATTTCCATTGCCTTTGGAGTCAAATTCATAAAATGCTCTTTGAACCCAAGGTCCATAAGTTTAGTACCTATGTTTTCTTCTATGCAGTTTATTGTGTCAGGTCTTATGCTTAAGTCTTTGATCCATTTTGAATTAATTTTGGTACATGGTGACAGATAGCAGTCCAGTTTCATTCTTTTGCACGTGGCTATCCAATTCTCCCAGCACCATTTATTGAAGAGGCTGTCTTTCCTCCATTGTATGTTTTTAGCTTCTTTGTCAAAAATTATCTGTCCATATTTATGTGGTTTTATTTCTGGGTTCTCAATTCTATTCCATTGGTCTATGTGTCTGTTTTTCTGCCAATACCATGCTGTTTTGATTATTGTAGCCCTGTAGTACAAGCTAAAGTCAGGGAGTGTGATACCTCCAATATTGTTCTTTTTTCTTAAGATTGCTTTGGCTATTTGGGGTCTTTTGTGGTTCCAAACAAATCTGATGATTTTTTGTTCTATTTCTTTAAAAAATGCCATTGGGATTTTGATGGGGATTGCATTAAATCTGTATATTGCTTTGGGTAATATGGCCATTTTAACTATGTTGATTCTTCCAATCCATGAGCACGGAATGTCTTTCCATCTGTTTGTGTCTTCTTCAATTTCTTTCAAAAATGTCTTATAGTTTTTAGCATATAGGTCCTTCACATCCTTGGTTAAGTTTATTCCTATGTATTTTAATCTTTTTGCTGCAAATGCAAAATGAGTTGTTTTCTGTATTTCTTTATCTGAGATTTCATTGTTAGTGTATAGTAATGCAATGGACTTTTATACGTTGATTTTGTAGCCAGCCACTTTACAGTATTCGTTAATTGTTTCTAATAGCTTTTTGGTGGAGTCTTTAGGGTTTTCTATATATATCATCATGTCATCTGCAAAGAGTGATAATTTAACTTCTTCATTCCCAATTTGGATGCCTTTTATTTGTTACTCTTGCCTGATTGCTCTGGCAAGGACTTCCAATGCTATGTTGAAAAGCAGAGGTGATAGGGGACAGCCCTGTCATGTTCCTGAACGTAGAGCAAAGGGCTTCAGGTTTTCACCATTAATTATGAGATTAGCTGAGGGCTTGTCATATATGGCCTTTATTATGTTAAGGTATTTTCCTTCTATACCCATTTTATTAAGTGTTTTAATCATAAATGGATGTTGTATCTTGTCAAATGCTTTTTCTGCATCAATTGATATACTCATATGACTTTTGTCCTTCATTTTGCTTATGTGATGTATTGCATTGATGGATTTGCTGATGTTGAACCATCCTTGTACTCCAGGGATGAACCCCACTTGGTCGTGATGAATAATCTTTTTAATGCATTGTTGTATTCGATTTGCTAGTATTTTATTTAGGATTTTTGTATCTGTATTCATAAGATATATTTGTCTGTAGTTTATTGTTTTTTGTTGTCCTTACCAGGCTTTGGTATCAGGGTAATGTTGTCCTCATAAAATGAGTTGGGGGGTACTATCTCTTCTTCAATTTTTTGGAAGAGTTTAAGCAGGATTGGTTTTAGATCCTCTTTAAAGGTTTGGTAGAATTCACTAGTGAAGCCATCTGGTCCCGGACTTTTGCTTTTGGGAAGGTTTTGGATGAATGATTCAATTTTGTTACTGGTGATCAGTCTGTTTAGATTTTCCAGTTCTTCATGGTTCAGTCTATGAAGGCTATATGTTTCTAAGAACTTGTCCATTTCTTCTAGGTTATTGAATTTGGTGTCATATAGGCCTTCATAGTATTTTTGGATGATCCTTTGTATTTCTGTGGTGTCCGTGATAACTTCCCCTTTTTCATTTCTGATTTTCTTAATTAGTGTCTTCTCTCTTTTTACCTTCCTGAGTCTAGCCAAGGGTTTGTCAATTTTGTTAATCTTTTCAAAGAACCAGCTATCACATTAATTTTTTCTATTGTCTTTTTGTTCTCTATTTCATTTAGTTCTGCTCTGATTTTTGTTATTTCCTTTCTTCTGATCACCTTGGGTTTCATTTGTTCTTCTTTTTCTAGTTCTTTAAGGTACAACGTGAGGTTATATTTGAGATTTTTCTTGTTTCTTGAGACAGGCCTGGAATGATATAAATCCCCCTCTTAAAACTACTTTCGCTGAATCCCAAAAATTTTGGTAGGACGTATTTTTATTGACATTTGTTTCTATGTATCTTTTGATCTCTCCTCTAATTTCTTCTTTGACCCAGTCGTTCTGTAGAAATATGTTGTTTAATCTCCATGTATTTGTGTTTTTTTATTGCTTCTTTTTGCACTTGATAACCAATTTCAAAGCCTTGTGGTCAGAGAATATGCTTGGTATAATTTCAATCTTGTTAAATTTGCTGAGGCTGATTTTATGTCCCAATAGATGGTCTATCCTTGAGAATGTTCCATGTACACTAGAAAACAATGTATAGTCTGATGTTTTAGGATGAAGTGCTGTATATATGTCAATTATGTCCATTTCATCTAATCTGTCATTTAGGGCTGCTATTTCGTTATTTATTTTCTGTTTGGATGATCTATCCATAGCTGTCAATGATGTATTTAAGTCCCCTAGTATAATTGTGTTTTGGTCAATTTCTCCCTTTAGTTCTGTTAGTAGATGCTTGGTAAATTTTGGTGCTCCCTTTTTGGGGGCATAAATATTGATGACTGTTATGTCTTCTTGTTGTATAGTCCCTTTACCATTATGAAATGTCCATCTTTGTCTCTTGTTACCTTTTTCACCCTGAAGTCTGTTTCATCTGATATCATTATGGCTACACCTGATTTTCTCTGGATACCATTTGCTTGGAGTGTCAATTTCCACCCTTTCACTTTGAGTCTATGCTTGTCCTTGTAGCTGAGATGTGTCTCTTGGAGACAGCATATGGTTGGGTTTAGTTTTTTGATCCAATCTGCTACTCTGTGCCTTTTTATTGGTGAGTTCAGTCCATTTACATTTAGGGTGATTATTGATATGTGAGGATTTCCTGTCATTCTATCTTTAGTTTTCTGGTAAGGCTGTGTCTCCATTGTTTCTTTGCCTTTTTATTGTTGTCTATTATTTCTGTGTGGTGGTATTCTATGATGTTTCTCTCTGTTTCTTCTTTTATTACAGCATATATTTCAGTTCTGGATTTTTTTTGAGTGGTTACCCTTAAGTTTATGTAAAATAAAGTTTGATATTTAGGGAATTCCATTTTCTTCAGCACGCTTACTTTCTCCATTCCCATATTCCTGTTCAGGCCTTTACTCTCCCCTTTTTAAGTTTTGGTTGCCACAAATTGTTTCTGTTGATGGTGGTCAAATAACCTCCTGCAGTATTTCTTGTAGTGCAGTTCGTGTATTAGAAAATTTCCTCATGTTATATATGTCTGGAAAGGTCTTATTCCTCCTTCATATCTAAAGGATATCTTTGCTGGATATATTATTCTTGGCTCACAATTTATCTCTTTCAATAGTTTGAATATTTGGTTCCACTCCCTCCTGGCTTGTAGAGTTTCTGCTGAAAAATCTGATGATAATCTCATGGGCTTTCCTTTGTAGGTCATCGTCTTCTTTTCCTTGGCTGTCTTGAGGATTCTTTCTTTGTCATTGATTTTAGACAGCTTCAATACAATGTGCCTTGGAGAAGGCCTGTTGGGATTGAGGAAATTAGGTGTTCTATTTGCTTCTTGGATTCCAGGATCCAGTTCTTTCCACAAGTTTGGGAATTTCTCATCAACAATTTGTTTAAATATATTCTCTGTTCCCTTCTCTCTTTCTTCTCCTTCTGGTATGCCCATTACTCTTATATTGCTCTTTCTGATGGAGTCAGAAAGTTCTTGTAGAGTTCTTTCATTTCTTTTAAGTCTCAAGTCTCTTTCTTCTTCCATCTGTGTCATTTCCAGGTTTCTATCTTCGATGTCACTGGTCAACTCTACTACTAAGCTGGTTATTTCATTCTTTATTTCTTCTATTGAGTTCCTAATCTCCAGAAATTCTATTTGGTTCTTTTTTAAAATTTCAATCTCTTTAGTAAAATTCTCATGTTGTTCTTTGATTGTTTTTCTGAGTTCATTAAACTTCCTTTCTGTGTTTTCTTGCATCTCGTTGACTTTTTTCAGAACTGCAATCTTGAATTCTCTGTCATTTAAGTCACATATTTCCATATCTTTAAGTTTATTTTCTGGAGATTTTTCATTTTCTTTCTGAGCTGTCTTTTTGCCTTGGGTATTCATGGCAATTACTGATTTATTATTTCTCTTCCTAGACATCTACAGGAGTGGCTTCTGCAACAGTGAGATAGGAAGAGGTCTTTCTTTTGTTTTCCAGTACTTGTTGGTACAGTGTTTTATTTTCTCTCTGACTGCAGCCTTTTTTTTTCTCTCTCACATGGTAGTGCTATGTTTTCTCTGCACTATTCCAGCTTCTCACACAATGAGGGGATTCCCTGGTAGATGAGGTTCTCCTCTGCTAATAGTTCTCCTGGTTCACAGGATGCAGTTTCCATGTGGGTATGCAGAGAGCTTTTGAAGTTCCAAAGCTCTTCCTGCACCAGATTCAGAGCCAGTATGTTTCAGCAGTTCTGTTTACTCCTGCAGTGATCTGCCCAGATAGGTGGGGTCAGGAGCGGGGTGAGTTGTGAGAGGTGGCCCAGAGCAACGGTGGCAACCACCACCACAGCCAGTCATGCTTCCACAGCTCCCTCCCCTTTACAGGAACTAGTTGGGCTGTGAATCTTTGTCTGCAGTCCATAGTTCTCAGAACAGCAAATATTCTGTTCTTTTTTTTATTATTATTAAATTTATTGGGGTGACAATTATTAGTAAAATTACATAGATTTCAGGTGTACAATTCTGTATTACAACATCTATAAATCCCATTGTGTGTTCATCACCCAGAGTCAGTTCTCCTTCCATCACCATATATTTGATCCCCCTTACCTTCATATCCCACCCACCTCCCCCCACCCCCTTACTCTCTGGTAACCACTAAACTTTGTTTACGGTGGCCAAGACATGGAAACAACCAAAATGTCCTTCGATAGATGAATGGATAAAGAAGTTGTGGTATATATACACAATGGAATACTATTCGGCGGTAAGAAAAGATGATATAGGAACATTTGTGACAACATGGATGGATCTTGAGAGTGTAATGCTGAGCGAAGTAAGTCAGACAGAAAAAGCAGAGAACCATGTGATTTCACTGATACGTGCTATATAAACCAAAAACAACAAAAGAACAAGACAAACAAATATTCTGTTCTTTTGATCTGACACTGCTACTCTTCTGCTTCTGACACCGGGTAGGTGGGGGTGGGGCAAGCTCTGGGAGGGTAGGGAGGGGGCGGCTAGTCTCAGTGCCTAAGGCTTCTGTTCTCTGCTCAGCAGTGAAGGCTTAAACCACCGTTTTCAGCCTTCTTCCCTCAGTCCTTTCTCCAAGGTCTCTGCTGTGAGCGTTGGGTTCAGCCGTGGTATATGCTGTCCCCTCAGCCCTGTGGAGCCCTGGCGGAGCCCTAGCAGTCCGAGTTCTTCCCTCTCCCACAGCTGTTGTAGTCCCGGGAAGCAGCGAGCTCGGAGCAATGAACTAGGTCTGCGTCCTGCACCCGCTGGGCTCCGTCTCCGCACTTCTCCCTTCCCTCCTCCCCCGCTCGCACGATTCGCCCAGCTGTATGTGAATTCAGTAGTTGGCTTCTTCATCTTGCCTGTCTGCTGTGCAGGGAGTCCTTTGTGGAGTTATATTTGTTCCATTTGTTATAAATTCTAGGGGAGAGTTACAGAGGCTCACCTCACACCACCATTTTGATGTTGTCTGTGTTTTTGATATAGTAAAAATTGTCTATCTTGAACCAACAATTCAGCTTACAACTGAAAGCAAAAAAAGCAGAGAAGTTTCCCTCCCATTTAGGGACATGGCAAGAGTGTGATTATTCCAATATTATTAAAACATTATTCTAGATGCTCAACTTAAAAGATAGAGATAAAATACGTACAGTGTAAGAAAAAAACGAAGAAAACTAGTTTTATTTTTATTTGATGTATTTATTATGATCATGTTTGGAGTGGAAGAGAGTTTCTTGAAGAGACAATCCATATGGGAAACTGAGTATACATTAGATTCTTCAATTTATTTTCAAGAAATCAATGGTCACACAAATAGGCTCATGAAAGAAAGATGAAAAACAAACAAAGAAACCCTTTCTAGTTCAGTGACAATAGCATCATGCTATGGTTGTTCCGATCAATAGACTCCTTCACTAAGAGCCTAAAAGTCCCACACCAAGGTATATATTCATCGTTTATATTTCAGGTTGTGGCCATGTCTTTTATAGAGCTCTTTTCTAGATTCTGCATCTTTTAATGGCCTCTGGTTAAAAGTGAGACCCAGGTTTTGACATAGCAACATTGTCAAGCAATTGACCAATAGAAGTAAAGCAAACGGAAGGAATTTGAAACATGTTCCACCCATCCCATTTAAGACTTATGCAAAACCTGTCCTTGTTTCTACTTTCCTCGTTGCCATAAAGATGAAATAGAAGACAGAAAGCATGTGGTCATCCTGGGGTTTTACTCCAATTTTGATATTCCATGATTTTTCGGACCTTAGATAAATAACTTCACTTCGAGGCATCTCTGCTATTTCAGACTTTTATACAATAGCATGGCATTCTAAATCTTTGGATTCCGCTTTTCCAACCTCATGTTTTGGATGGCACTTTTCCAACTCCATACATCAAAAACCCTAAAATACAACACTGTAAATACTGAAGTGCAGAGCAGAAGAGAAATAACTCTAAAAGTAACAAATACAGATATGTAAGCATATATGCTGAAATACTAAACTAGGGAAAATGGTGAATTTAGAACAATTTTGACCCTTCAAGTTCAGGTATCCAAAAACTATGCCTTAATTTTGAATGAATCTTTTGTTTCTTATGAAGGCAACACATAAAGAAAAAAATCCTGCATTTATACCCCCCACATCTATCAAACTGAACCTCTACATTGCAAGTTAACTAAGATAGTATTAGAAACCAATACAGCAATGTGGACAATTGAACAATCAAAAACAAAAACAAAATATTATTTTCATTGATTTTTTTCCAGTATAAGGCATGGCATAAAAATATGCATGCAGACTACATCTTCTGGCTAAGACAGATTACCTGCTGAGAACCATTATGAAAGCTGGATAAAAAACAAACAAACAAACAAACAGATATCTATTTGAGAGCATAGGGGATCTATCAAAGAGCCAGACTTAGGGAGTCAAGTTTCTATAAAGAAAGAATGGAAGATGTTTGTATATTGAAATGAGCACAGTATTTTACACTGCTTCAGAGGTAACATAAGGCAAAGGTAGAGCACCCATGTAGAAACCAGAGGCCAAGAAACTGAGGAGATTAGTATAGTTTTTGACAGTTTCCAGTGCTAGAGAGATGAAAACTGGAGACAAGGGCCAGCCAAGAAAGAAGGAATCTCATATTAATCCCAGAAGTACAGAGAAATAAGAGATAATTCAGGCCTTATAAAGTCTGATAAGCTATACTGCTTAACTCATACCCTAATTAGACTAAGAAGATGTGCCTCTATTCAAACTACCTGCCAGATGCTAAGGAGGTAGTAGGACCCCTACAATTTTTCAGTCCAAAAGTTTAGCATTAAGCAAACAAAGAAAGGAAGCAGTCACATCAGTAACAGGATTATAAGGATAAACAGACAATAGAAACAGATTCATAAGTGATCTAGATATTAGAGTTATCATGAATAACTTTAAAATAACCACAATTAATATAATAAGAAAATAGATGGAACAATTGGCATTTTAAGCAGAGAATTGCAATGTATACAAAGGGAATACATGGAAATCCTAGGATTGAGTAAGTCAGTACTTTAAGACTATACAAATGGGCATGACAGAAGATTGGACAGTATCGGATAGAGTATTAGTAAGTAAAATATTGATTAGCAGGAACACATAAAGACTGAAACACTAAAACAAATGTGGAAAACTTATGGGAGAGGGTGAAAAATATTGAAAGCATGTAACTGAGTCCTCAAAAATAGAAGAGTGAGAAAGAAAGTTTAGGGCAGAAATAATGTTTGAAGAGCTAATGGTCAGAATTTTTAAAAGTTAAAGAAAGATATCAAGAAGAGCTACCAAATCAAACAGGATAAATACACACAGAACTAATAAATAAATCGGTATATTGTAATAAAACTGAGGAAAGCCAATTAAAGTGAAAATTTTAAAAGCATCCATAGAAAAGAATATGCATATTTTTAAAAAGTAACAATGAAAAGAAGAACAGATGGAAGCTTGAAGATGATGGAATGGCATTTAAAATGTTTGGTTTTACCATATTTTGATGGTTTTCTTAAAGAGTTCCCGAACAGCTAGTCATGTAATATTTACAAAATGATTATACATAGAGAAAAGAGTGCTTTACATTGATAGAGTTTATTGGACTAATCCTTAAAAGCTAATAGATTTCTGAGAAAAGAAGCCAAAGAACAGACACTGCCTGAAGTTAAGAAGTGATTAGATGGGAGAGACATGACTGAAGCACATGACTGGATTCATAGAAAACATTGAATGTGCAACAATCCCACAAAGAAGAAATACATGTTAACATCCCTTTTAAAGATATATTGCTTACATACTCTGGCCATTTTATATGACCATTTCTTTGTTCTTAGCCTTTATTATCTATAACTAAAAGGTTTTAGTTTTCCTCACAGTCTCCAAACAACGAACCTTAATTGATTTTTTACTGTGTACTTGTTTTTCTTACATATGTTTTACATAATGATAACTTCCTGTTCTTTTCGTTAATGGGAATAATTGTATGGGACTGGGGCTCAACGCACCTTTCTCTTTTCCATCACAATTATCTATGTCTATGTTCTCTTTGCCAGCTCCCACTCTTAGAGGATCAATAAGCTCTGTGAGATGTGTTGAGCAGGAGGCAGTTTAAACCCCTTTCAGCTGGAAGAGTCTCTTGTGTATTCAATTCTGAACCAAAAATAGATTCCCCACTTCTCTTGCTGACTGCTGCCTGGGTAAAACATCAAACATTAGTAGCTATACCTAAGATCCCCATGATCTAACCACTATATGCTTTATACCAGCCTTCAGAGGTGGGAAAGGAGTAGTAAAGAAAGGAAAAAACTAAAAAAGAGAGGGGTCATAATGAAAAATAAAGAGAATGAGATGGAAATCCTTTTTTATGGAGGACAATTCACTGTGAATTTTATTGACCATCTATTGTGTACAGGATACTGTTATAATATTCACAGGAAGTCTACAAGTAGGTATTTACATTTGATTTCTCATTGTCTTATTTCACTAATAACTAAATTTGGAGGAAACCAAACACAGAGTTATGGAATCTGAAATATTTTGCTCTTATACCAAAATGACTATAAGGCAAAACTTCTAATTTTTTTTTTTTTTTATTTCTCTCCACCTCACTGAATATATGCCTGCATCCTGTTTCAGTAGGCACATGTACTTAGTCGAGACACTTAGAAACTGTATCTCTTAAATAACTTATTAAAAGATGAAGCCTAATATTATTGTCAGAAAGTTTGCCTTAAAAAAAGTAAAATTGATCTTAAGTTGAAATACAATAGATGATCACTTTTAGTTTTATTTATGTATCCATGTTCACAGCATAGGTAGGTTGTAATTTTATCTCTTTCTAACTCCACAAAATCATATAACACTGGGTTATGAGATTTTATTTGTCCCACTAGTCATGTATCTCCCATTTTGTATAGATTATCAACACCCCACCTGTTTCTTTGACCTAGTACACACACTTCTCAATTCCATCTGGAATTAACAATTTCTCACGTAACTGAACAGAGCTCCAGGAGGGTAAATGCTGTTCTTCCAGCAGATTATATAGTACAAAGAAATTACCCAGAAAATAATATTGATTACCTTTATTATGCTTTCTTTATTTACTAGGCCTTAGGTACACACTCAAAGTTTTAAGTGCTGGCCTAAATTCTGGCCAAATTTAATTTTGATTGATTTTAAAATAACAAATAAAGAGGAATTTTATGACAGAGGTGATTTCAGCCAGAGGTTATGTACAGAGCAATTGTCCTTTGTCCTTTGCGAATTGATATTAAACAACAATCAGAAAGTACATTAAATCCAGCCCTCTATTGACACGTTTTAACTTTTGCTTTGTTAAGATTTTGCTTTCTTTCCCCAAATTCTGAGCAGTTCTTCACTCACACTTGTAAAGAGAACAAAGACAAAAGGCTTTTCTTTCACATTGAAGAATATGCTTCAACGGGAAGGAGTTATATCACCTAATTTCATAATCCATCTTGGGGCATCAACTTTCTTAATAGACATTGTCTTTTTCATTTTCTTTTTGAGTAAAGTATTATTAATTATTGAGTGGGTATCAGGAGACCTGTACAGGAATAACTAACTAAGGGTATTCTAGAAAAATCTGTCAGTTACCTCATTTAACCTAGTGAATTTTTCCTAATTTCTGCAGATTACATTGTGAACAAAACAGTTGTTACCACCAACATGAAATCTGTAGTTAAGCGGAGATAGTTGAATACTAATGTTTTACAAATAACTACAAGAGTACAATGCATTGATGATGACTGATAGTGGAACTGGTCTGGGGTCTCAGGCAAATACAGATATGAAAGTACCTTTAAGGAAATTTATGTATGACTCACATCCCTGTCTAGATTCTTGCTACCGAATATCCAGCACAGACCCTGACACACAAAACACCCTCAAAACATACTTACTGAATTGAACGATAGTGGTGTGTCCAGGATGAAGGAATGAGACTTGGTAGCTCCTATTTTTTCAATCTCCAAGGCTGTTGTATATTAGTATGTTGTATCTTAGTACTCAAAAACAATACTTCCTGAGTATCAGAGTTCAAATCAAGCTGTTACTAGAAGCACAGATGAAATATTAAACATTGGAAAGTGTGGTTACTTAACAGAAATACAAATAATTTGTCTGGATGGGAAACATCTGTGTATAGAATGATATTCATGTGCTTGCTTTCATTAGCAATGGTCTCAGGTGTTTTCTTCACACTCATGGTTCTTTTCCTCTAGACTGTCTTTTCCCTGAACCTGTGAAATATTAGCCAGCTCTTCTGATGAGCATAGGCATTACCAGCTTTATCAAGCATGGCATCTCCTCCTAGTCTTTGGTCTTCCTCACGGATGGTGTTTCTCTACATGAACTGCTTTGTCAAACATGACATTTACTTAGAAGGTTTCTGAGGGGTGGCTTAAAAGCTTCCTCATAACTTTTCCTGCTACAGGTTATTTTTTCATAATTCCAACTGATAACTTAGTTACACCATGTTGCCTCTCTGGAAGTACACTGTGAAGCAGTTTAAATTTATGCTTCATAGATTAGTTTAAATAAACCACTTCTACTTTGATTTCATTTGTCATTACCATCTAGAAAAGAATCTTTCTGACAAGTCCTAAAAATCAAGCAAAATAATCAATTCTTCCTCAGCATGTGTGTTTGTATACATGTATATGTGCTTGCATATATGTCTAATCATATACTTCATATACTACAAGGTAGCACAAGTTATCAAGTTGTGTCATTGGTATTATTTAGCACAGAAGTGTTTGGTTATAGGAATTGAAAAGTTAGAAAAATAGAACACAAAATCTGTGTGCATGAGTGTGTGTGTGTGTGTGTGTGTGTGCGTGTGTGTGCTTGCCTTAACAAAGTTGAGAAAAATAGAAAAAATAAAATTATTTTGTCTCTATTTTGTTAACTCTGAAGTTACTTGGAAATATCCATTTAAAAAATTACTTTGATTTTTAAACAGATGTTTAATGTCACGTAGCGATAGCTTCTGGCAATGATAAAGGTTTTTCAGCTGGACTCTGTAGCTGTAGCAGTAATCCCCAACCCTTTCCTTTCTCACCAATTCTGACATATGGGAGGGGTTCTTCTGGGTTCTGATTTTAGTTTGTCTATTTTCTTTTCATTTTTCACTGGGGAGCAATAAATCTTGGCTGCTGAACTATTACTTCCTTTCTCACAGCCCCAGCCTTTCAAATTTCACCTCACTGTCATCTGAAAGGACACTAAACACTGCCTTCTAAACTTTCACTGAACTACTGAAAAGTGAACTGAGCCATTGTTCTTGAGGCATTAAAACTCCATTGGGTCATTCACGGCTTAATTAGCATTTTAGGAAATATTATTTGGGGAGAAAAAGTAATTGCAAGGGTAGAAAAGAAATAAAAGGCTTCCTGGACAACCAATGATCCTTTACATGTTGGATATTAAGACTCAATACATACTTTGATTGTCCTTGCAAATCTACAGAGAAAAAGAAAATGTGCCTATCAAAATAGGACATAGGATAAAAGAGTTTAAAATATTATGAAATAAACTCATAAAACATCTAGAACACTAAATTCAATAGTCCTTATGAAAACCAGAGCACATTTGTTCATGAAAAGAAAAACAAATTTCAAGTGTATTAATAATTGAAATTCAGGCTGCACAAAAAGAAAATGTAATAGCAATTTTAGAAATTAAATTAGTCACTTAATTGCAATTTTAAAGACTCACAATATCTATGGGAGCTAGGCATTAACTATAATGCATTACAAATGGGTTTTATATGATTAGTTAGAATGGGCCAATTTCAGGACTAGATGATAACTGTTTTAATCATTTAAATTTATTATTTTCCCCCACATCTCTAATTTTCACTTTATTCCTCTCATGATCAAAACTCTAGAGTGTGTCTGTTTATTAAAGAATATACAAAAGATTATTTCTTTCACTCTCTCTGATTTTGTATATTTGTTCTGGCAGCATGCTGAGGTAGAAATAACTTTGCATTTTAAGTTTAGTGATCTGAATTTTATAGTGTGATCATATACGGAATAGAAAATTACTTTTCTTTTCCTGTGCCTCAGTATCATTTTTATGGTGAAGGCAAAGATGATCAAATCAGATCCAGTGAGATGACACTGCCTCAGTCATCTGCTTAATGAGAGTCATCCTGTGCTCCTTGGGTCTCCTCTGTGCTCCATAGTCAGTCAGCTTTAACTCCTTCAGGGAATGAAATGAGGGAGAGGTTGTTAATGAATGATTGAAGGACCTAATTAATTATGTATTCATTCAGGAAATACTTTTTGTTTGTCTCAGTATTTTTTTGTTGGTTTGGTTGTTTTTTTTAATTAAAATTTATTGGGGTGACAATCGGTAGTAAAATTACATAGGTTTCAAGAATACAATTCTGTAATACATCACCTATATGTCACATTCTGTGTTCACCATACAGAGTCTTCTCCTTCCATCATCATGTATTTGACCCCATTTTGTTTCCATGATGATTAAGAGAATCCTATTTTAAATAGGAATATTCTATTAACTTTCAAACAATTTCCTTGAATATAGTCTCTCCTATATAGACACCTAAACTAAACACTTTCATCAGATTAATCTGCCTATACACGTTGTTATGATTATGTGTTCAAAAAACAAAACAAAACAAAAAAAAACCCTTGTTAATAGTTCTCTGTTATCTAATAAAGAAATTTGAGGTCATTAGCTTGACATTGAACATTCTCCAAGACCAGGACCTAACATAACTTTTTGGCCTTGTTTCCAAATACTCTCCAGTGGCAAGATATGTCTCTAAAATAGGGTAATAGACTTCCTAGCTACAAAATAACATTGAGGTTGCATGGGCAGATAAACATGACCTATACAAAGGAAATAAATAGAAAAAGTGCAGTCTAGCCTTAAAGGGAGTGTTCAACATCCTAAGATCAAATTCTGAGGGGGAAAAAATCCTATCTATGCTGAGTATATAGAGAATTGAAGGAAAATGTGCTAGAGATGGATGTTAGGACTTTAGTTAAATGCTTTCTATGAATGGATGTAAGAACAATGTTTGAGCTAGGTAACGTCTAGAGGAAGATATAGGCTAAGAAAAGTTCAGATCCTTGAGGTTTGGAAGCTGATAGGGGATCACCTTTAAATTACACACACTATTTATTCGTTCTTGTATTATCCGGTTTCTGATACATGGTGCTCAGTAAATATAGATTAAATGGATAAATGAATAACTTAACATACTATAATGTGCATGTTCTTGCCAATTACCTTAGGTATCAGGTTGGATTTTTCTTGGGCACCTAAGATATCCAGGAGCCACAAATGAATGATTGGGTGTTTGGGAAAAGGTGGGTTGGGAGGCAGTCTGGCAACTGTAGGCAGGATAGTGAGGATAGCTACTGCCTAAGGACCATAAGGCAGCGCCTAAAAGTTAGATAATTCCATGATGTTAATATAATCAAAAAACAAATATAAGTCACCAGAAAGGAAAGGGTTATCAATAAAATGTAAATGCAATGGAGAAATTTAAGAAGCCATCTTTGATTTTGTATGCCCAGCACCAAGCAGGACAGAGAAACAATGATAAGACAATTTAGTAAGTCAATAATCACAGTCTTGATCATATATCTTTCAAGATTGTTTGCCTCCCCTTGCACAAATTTTAGGCCCAATAAACAAATTTCTCATTACTGAAATGCTGGTAAGAAAATTTCTACCAGGAAGAAGATGGTCCAGGAAGGGCACACACTCAAAGGATGGGTCACAAGAGTGACATCTCTACTATTACAAATAAAATATGTTCAGTCTTTTAGGAACAGTTTGATTCATTTGGGTCTATTAATAACATTCATTTTTTTCTAGATTTAATTCTAGATCTGCAAGTTTCATTTAAAGACACAGGAGACCTCAAGGTCATATGACTCACTGAAGCATCTCAGCAGTTTACTCCCTTCTTGTCGCCTGTCCTCCCCTCACCTCACCACTCACTGCAGCTCCAGAGGATAAACATCTCTATTTTCCACCATTCCTTCCTTGTTCCTTACAATATTAAAGACAATGACTGCTTGTTAAGTCAAATTTGAAGAGGCTCCTTTCTAAGGTGAGTAATGAGCTTTGAGAAGAAAACAAATCTTGAGTGCATGTCACCTCAGGAGGGTCTGAGAGGAAGAATATAGCCATATCAGAAAGGTGTAGTAGATGGGCCCAGGGCCACAGCTGCAGCAATGCAGGATGGGACAGTTTAATTCTCTGATGTGTAGCCTTCTCTTAGTAAAGTAAACTAAAGGACCTGCATAAAAATAACAGAGACATCAATCTTCTGTTATAACAGTCTTGGTTTGCAATTTGTGGTTTGTTTTACTAAAGGTAGTTTATTGAATCTTTCCCCTCTAAGGGGCTTTTTAAGATTCAATACATACTTTGCTGGCCTAAGACATAATACTACTGCCTTTAGAGGTTTTTATCACATAAGAAATGGGAATCAAATAATCTTTTACCCAAAGAGAAAAGTTGGGGCTACTTCAAAGATTGACAAATCTGACTATGAAAGTTGTAGCCTTCTGGACTGATGTCCTGATACCTTGTACAGCAGAGTCCATCACTGACTACGTTAAGCCTACCCTTATGTAGAGCAACTTGCTGAAGTTGGTGAATTGAGGAAATTATTATTGAATAAGTGTTTGGGTTAATTAGGGTTTATGTAGATTTAGGCTAGCATATTATAGAGTTTTTTGCCTGGATTGGTAATGAGCTTACATAGAGATTGCTAAACTCCATGTCACTTCACTTTAGTGTTCATTTTGATCTCTCTGTCCTGGGCTATGTATGGGTCCAGATGAATCTTTTGCTTACCATATTCTAATTATAACTAATACTGAAAGATGTGAATGAAAGACAGGTTGAGGAAGGGATTGAGGGAGAGGGCCTATTGCTGGTGACTTTGGAAACAGAAAAAAAGAGTGATCATACAGGAATGGCCAAGGTCAGGGATGGTATAGCTCCATAAAACACTTCATGGGTCAGTATAGCTGGGGAAACCTATAGATTCTATGTAATCCTAATGAAAATCCAGGTAGATGTTGCAGTTATTAACAACCTGATTTTAAAGTTTATGTGAGAAGGAAAAATTTAGTTGACCCTTGAACAACAGAGGTTTGAACTGCATGGGTCTACTTACAAGAGGATTTTTTTTTCAATAAATATACAGCTGGCACTCCGTATCCAGGGTTTTGCATTCTCAGACACAACCAACTGCAGATGATAAACAGTATTTTCAATCCACAGGTGGGAGTCTGCAGATGCGAGAGACAACTATATGCATTGTTTTACATCATTTTTAAGGAACATGAGCATGCGTGAATTTGGCAATCTGCAGGGGTCCTGGAGCCAATCTCTGGCAGGTGTCAAGGGACACTGTCATTCATGTATTTTCAATTGTGTGGGGGTCAGTGTCTTTAACCATCATGTTGTTCAATGGCCACCTGTATATTGAAAAAATAATGAAGTTGGAAGACTTGCACTACCTCATTGTAAATCTTATTATAAAGTTGTAGTAATCAAGACAGTATGAAATTGGTGAAAGAATAGACACAAAAACATTAATTTGAAAAGATATATGCAACCCTATACTCATTGCAGTGTTATTTACAATAGTCATATGGAAGCACACTAAGTGCTCATCGGTAGATGAATGGATAAAGAAGATGTGGTCGGTATATGTAATAAAATATTTCTCAGCAATTAACAAAAATTAAATCTTACTATTTGTGACAACTTGGATTGACCTAAAGGGTATTACACTAAGTGAAATAAGTCAGAGAAAGACAAATCCCATTTGATTTCACCTACATGTGGAATCCAAAAAAAATTTTTAAAAAATGCAAAACAAGTGAAAAAAACAAAATAAAACAAACAAAAAAAAGCAGACTTATTGAAACAGAGATCAAATTGATATTTGCCAGAGGGGAGGAAAGTGGAGGGATAGGTGACAAGGTCAAGAGGAATATAGTCAATATATTGTGATATATTTACACAATAACAGTTAATAGACTTGGTGTGATGATCATATCATAAGGTATATAAATATTGAATCACAAATTGTATACCTGAAACTGATATAATATTGTATACTAACTATATTTAGAAGAAAGAATAGACACAGAAACTGATGGAACATAGTAGATGGTCCAGAAATATGTCCACATTAATATAGTCTATTTTTTGACATAAATGCAAAATCAATTCAATGAAAAAATAAGAGCCTTTTTAATAAGTGGTACTGGAAAAATTAGACATCTATTTATAAGAAAAATTTCAACCTATTCATTATGTCTATGTAAAATTAACTCAAAATGAGTCATAAACATACAGATAAACTATAAAATCTATGAAACTTCTAGAAAAAGAAAATTGTAAACTCTCTGTGATTTGGTTTAAGCGAAAGTTCTTCTATATGACTCCAAAGCATGATTTATAAAAGTTTTAAATAATAATAAATTAGATTTTTCCAAATTTTAAACCTTTTGCTACACAAACAACTGTGGTCAGAGAATAAAAGACACTCTACATACAGACTGGGAGAAAACATTTGCAAAACATAATTGCGAAAGAACTTATGTGCAGAACATATAGAGGACTTTTAAAAACTCATCAATAAAATCCAATCAGAAAATGCACAACACACTTCAACACACAATTTAGCAAAGAAGATAAATGCATGACAAATGAACATATGAAAAGATGCTCAACATTATTAACCAAATGTGAATTAAGACCACAACGAGATTGCACTAGACACGAATTAGAATGCCTAAAATTACTTACACACATATATAGATCTGACATTGCACAGTACTGATGAGCCTGCAGAGCATCTGGACATCTTTCATACATTGCTGGTGGTATTGAAAAATGGGGCAACCACTTTGGTTAAAAAAAAAAAAAAAAGGAAGAAAATTAAAAGATAGTTTTGTATAAAGTTAAGCATATGTTTACCATATGACCCAGCAACACCCATGCACAATTTATCTGGATATTGATGAGTATCAGTACTCTCATTTGATGGATAATTAAATTGAGTCTTGTCCAGAGAATAAAGAAACTTTCTGAAAATATCCTGCTTCTACACACAGAATCCATCACACTGAGCAAGGCCTACAGGTCAGGGATATGAAAATGAAGTATACATAAGAAGGCACTGAAAAAAATTCTGCTTAACATTTAACAATTTTCTTTGTTTTCCAATGATGACTCTAAACAGTCTTGTACACATGATGCAGAAACATTGGCTGGCTTATAATATAGCTACATGGAGTAGATATTAAAACAGCCACACCCAAGGAGTGTTTCCCTTTCTAATGGGAAAGAGTGTTGTGTTAATATGATGGAGGGCTCTGTGTCATTCTATAATATGAAATACAGCTTGAGTGAAGGCATAGCATACATTCTTATCAAATTCAGACATAATACAGAGACAGATAAATATTTTATATATTGGATGGCTTACTCAAAATATCACTCCAAGCTAGAAATATAGGAACTCCAAGCTAGAAATATAGGAAATTCAGCAGAAATTAGTATGAAAATGTGTAATTTTTTTGTCCAAAAAATAATGATAAAAACAGAGTGTGTTGCTAACATTTTATGAGAGGAATGATACAAACACATAGAATGTGTTTTACTAGGTTCCTTAAAGATTTTTATTAAACTATAGCTAACATACAATATTACATTAGTTTCAGGTATACATAATAGTTATTCAATGTTTATATACCTAAAGAAGTGATCACCATGGTAAGTCTAGAAACCATGTGACACTGTACCATGCTATCACAATATTATTGACTATATTCCCTATGCTGTACATTACATCCCCATGATTTATTTGTTTTAGATCTGGAATTTGAACCTATTCTCCTTCACCTGTCTCCGCCTTTTAAAAATTTTTCAATTAGAGTTGACATTCAATATTATTTTATATTAATTTCAGGTGTGTAGCATAGTGGTTAGACATTTATATAATTTAAGAAGTGATCCACCTAATTAGTCTAGTACCCATCTGATACTATCCATAGTTATTACAATATCGTTGACTATATTCCTTATGTTATAACCTACATCCCCATGACTACTGTGTAACAACCTATTTGTACTTCTTATTCACTTCCCTTTTTTCACCCTCCCCAGCCACCCCGCCAATCTGACAACAATCAAAATGTTCTCTGTATCTATGAATTTGTTTCTGTTTTATTTGTTTGTTTATTTTGTTCTTTGTTTTTACATGTAAGCAAAATCACATTGTGTCTCTTTCTCTTACATACTCCCCTCAGCACAAATCCTCTAGGTGCATCCATGCCACCTCAGATGGCAAGAACTCATTCCCTTCCGTGGCCAAAGGATATTCCATTGTATATATGTACCACCTAATTTTTATCCATTCATCCATCGACAGACATCCAGGTTGCCTTATATCTTAGCTATCCAGCAAACTTATCATTTAGAATTGAAGGACAGATAAAGAGCTTCCCAGACAAGAAAAAGCTGAAGGAGTTCATCACCACCAAACCAATATTACAAAGAATCTTAGAGGGATTTCTGTAATACGGGGGGGGGGGGGGGAGATAAAAAATGTGAATAATAATATGGTAAAAAGTACATATCTATCAAAAATTACTTTACATGTAAATAGTTTAAATGCTTCAATCAAAAGATAGGGTGGATGAATTGGTAAGAAAACAAGACCCTTACATGTGCTGCCTACAAGAGACTCACTTCAGATTGAAAGACACACACAGACTGAAAGTAAAGGGATGGGAAAAGATATTTCATGAAAATGGGAATGAAACAAACAAACAAAAATCTGGGGTAGCAATACTTATACCAGACAAAATAGACTTTAAAACAAAGGCTATAAGAAGAAACAAAGAAAGACCCAGTTATCCCACTTCAGGGTACTTATCCAAAGAAATCCAAATACTCTTGGAGGGGACGTGTGCAACCATATGTTCATTGCAGCATTGTTTGCAATAGCCAAGATGTGTCTGTATTTTTCAAATTTGACAAAATAAAAAAGAAAACAAATAGACTATTATGAATCTTGATTTCAAAGCAAATTTGGGAAACACAAATCTGGGGATTTTTTGGTCAAATTGTAATATGACCAACAATGTGGCTGTACATCTATGCTCCATCTCAAGCTTATTAATGGATGTGGAGAATAGGATTGACATTGATGGAGATGTTGGCTTAGCTTCTCTGCTCTAATCTGGCCACATAGTTGAGGCAGCTGTTGAATTCCATGTGCTTGTTCATGTGCATGTGTGTATGAGTGTGTGTTTGGCAATGGTGAAATCCACTGGACAAATGGCATTCATGATGAAAATGTGGAATTAGTAGTGAGATAGTCAATTTTATTTTTTCTCTTGTGTTAAATTAAATAATTATTTCAATTAATATTTGTTCAGGGTATATCATGTATGCCAGACACAATTTCCAGGGTTTTAATTACAGCAATGAATAAAAAAGTAAAATGAAGATGATATGATCTGCCATTTTGCACTATTGTCAGAATTCAAGACACCTAATTATCATTAGTGTTCAATCATTACCAAGTGTGATAGTTGATGACAGAGTGAACAAGTTTGGATAAATATACATTTTATATCCTGATGACTTTTAGAAACCTCATACAAAGATATTGTTTTGCCCAGACAGAATTAAACAATTTGGCTGCTCTAGGCTCTTACTCCAAAGATCATTTTGGGCATTTTAGAGAAAAAAACATTAAAATGTCTCCTTCTGATCAGTGATTCATTCTAACTGCATCGCATGCCTGGAAAATTTGATATTTTAAAGCTATTTGAAACTGTAGGGGGGGAAGCAGCATTCAAAAAATTGGCTTGTTTGAATTGTCAGGTTTCTGTGGATGGCTGTATTGTATGGGGAGGGGAAGGAGCTTCCCACTGGCAAGCAACTGCTGAGGACCAAAGCAGTGGGCTGCCTGGAAAGCTGGCACAGTCAGACAAACGGCCTGCACAGAGGCCGCTCAGTGGGGCAATTGGGATCTTCTTGGCCAGACTGAGAAGTCATAAAAAATAAGGGCCTGGTGGACCACGTTCAAATATGGGCCAGAACTGAATAACTTACAAAGGTAAGAAACAAAGATGACTGTGGGAAGAAGAAGAAGGGCTCTGGGAAGAATTAGAAGGGTTTATGTTAACCTGCCTCCAATAACAAAGGGAGAGAAAGAACCACTTTTTAAGGAGAAAAGGCAAACTGAAACTCTATTTGTGCAACTTTCACACGAAAGGAACAATAGGATGGCCCCACTGTTTCCATATGACATGAAGTTTCTCCTTTGGGCTGGTTTGCCAGCTAGGGGTCAACCAAGGAATGGTTCATGAACATTTATTTTCAATGTGCCTAGGAATATGTTAGTATATTTATCTTAGAGTCAGAAAATCAGACTATGAATTCTAGCTGAGATAAAATAAGAATGAGGTGATTGAATCAGATGTTCATATTATATCACAACTGACTCACTACAGCTCGTTTGACACTTTGGCACCATTCTCACAAATCTAGGCCCATGGCCTAAGCACTTTCTAACCATGCCTGGGAGAAGTCTCTGAGTCACCATCACTAGCTGTGAACGTTTAGACTTGCTTTTCCCTTTATCGGTCATTTACCAAGTATCTACCATTTGACAGACACTGCAGATCTCTACTTGTTGAGATTATATCACTGCTTCCTTCAAACTGTTCAACCATTAATTGAAAAGAAAGAGACATCTACAAATAATTACAATGTATTATGGCAAATTGTAAATTCTGTGGTATTTTTATCTCAAACTGAGTAATGACAGTGGTGAGTCATCAGAAGGATTTCTCAAAGACTAAGTTTAGAACTGAACCTCCAAGGACAAGTGTATCTTACTGTATTGCAAAATTAATTTTAGATTGTAATAAAGAACGGAAAGCATTTATTTGAACAAAAAGGAGCTGCAGGCTGGGACACAGATTCAGGTAGCAACCTAAATTGTTTTCCACAAAGGAGAGGCCGCTTTTTATAGTGAAAATTCCTGCCCAGGTACCCAATTAGGTCTGTCGCATGTAAATGAGGTACCAAACTGTGCAGTTCTGATTGGACAAGGCAGGTCTCAGTCCTCTGGAGAAAGATGAATCCAGGGCTTCCCCGCAGTGGTTGACCAAATGATGTAAACAACTGGGGCATAGAGTTCAGTCTGAACTTCTTCCTGGTGTAGAACGTGCAAGGAGTCCCTGTCAGCAAATGGCCACTAGACACTTGTTACTCATAAAATGGGGGCCTCAGTTGACTATGGACAGTCCATTTAAGCAGATAAATTTTTTCTTGTGGTTCACATCAAATGAATCTTTCTTTTCAGGATCCATATTACCCAGGTGAATGTGGATGGAGGCAGAGGGGAAATAGGAAATTCTAAATGGGAGAAGCAATGCCAACGTTGCCACATGCCTCAGAAGACATTAGGATTTGGGAAATATGTCTATAGTCAGTCAGGAGGGAAAAACATGGCACTGAAAGTTATAAGGGACTATAATGTGAACAGTTTTACTAAGGAATTTTATCTTGAAGGCAAGAAGAGATTCCAGTGACCCAGGTGGTCCCTTTTCTCCAGGGTATGGTTGGGTCAAGATAACCTAGGGTATTTTGATTGAATTCCAGAGACCTCTAGCCCAGAGTCAGGTGCTGAACAGTTGATAACACTCAGCACAACAATTGTTGTTGGGAGGGGACAAAAAGGTGACATCAGGCATCAGGGAAGGACTGCCTTTAAGGAATCTCTGTTTGGGAACTATTCAAATCAACAAACCTAAGACTGACTATAAAAACAGAGTCTTACTTTAATTGCCATGTTTATACCAGGCTTTAAGCATTTAATGTATTAAAAAGTTGTTAGAAATTTCTTTAGAATTGGTCATTAGAAAACCAGAATAATTGTAACATAAGTGATTGAACATGCCAACTTTTGTGACTAGTTATTCTGAAGAGCAGAGTTAGCTCTTAAATCAGAGGCCTTACTGACATGAAGCAAGTAGGCATACTGGCAAATATTTCATGCACAGATCTCATCCAGATTTTGTAGGCTGGTGAGGAAGCTTCTGGGATGTTGGCTTAAAAGTTGAAGAGTTCTCCAGGAGGAAGGGCTCATTTTTGGAATGCTTTTCACATTTCTAAGTAAAAATTGACAGCACCTGAAGTCCTCGTAGCCCTGACAGGAGACTTCTGGGGTTTGTGAACCACATCTGGCTCTTCTTCTGGAGCAAATTGTCCTGGCCTGCTCAGTCATGGCCTTATAGTCTCCATAACTACCTGCGCCACACCATTTCCTCTTCAGTGGTTTGTTACGTTTGCTTTCTTAGGGTTCCACAGGGGAGGGCATTGTTCGTTATACTTGAACCTGCTCCTATGGAATCGCTCCCTCACTCCGCCGCTGGGGAAAGGTCCTGACCTTTTGTTTATGGTTATAATGGATGTAGGCTTCAGTGTGTGTAGGGCAAAGGGTATGCAATTTGAAGCTTCCTTAGTCCCAGTTTCAACTTCAGTTTTTCTCTCAAAGGCTTGTGTCTTTGAGTGAATCCCGTAACTTAGATTTTCTTCGTGGGAAAATGAAGAATATTAGTCAAATTTTGTTGTAAAATATTGCATGTCCCGGAATATAATGACCTCATCTGACTTGAGAGAAGGAAGCAGTTCCTTCGTCTGGAATCTCCTAGGTCTTGCTTTCCAGAGGATCTTAATGGACGCAAGCTCAGTTATGTGCTGACTCATTCATGACTAATAACCAGGTGGCCATGTCCTGTGTCAGTGCCCCAATTTCTACTTCCAGGAGAAGGAGCCTAAGTCAAATTTAATTTTAAATTTCATTTTGTTGTAACCCTCCTGATGTATGCGCTACATACATACATCTGGAAGCAGGCCATTTTTCTGGAAGCCGGCCATTTCTGCACAAAGCTGATTTCTTGAAGACGGATGTTATGGGACCAACAAAAGTCACCTCGAAAGGTTTTTTGATGTTCAGTTGGTACAAAGTGCATGAAAATACATTTATCCTGTGATTCATTCACACAGTAGGTACTCAGTATTTGTTAGGTGTTTTTTGTTTTTTGTTGTTTTTTTTTTATGAAAATACATTTATCCTGTGATTCATTCACACAGTAGGTACTCAGTATTTGTTAGGTTTTTTTTTTTTTTTTAATTACATTTACCACATGATAGATAGTAAGCAGGTAATGAATGTTTAATGATGATGGTGACTTCACAAAGGATTGATCAGCATATGCTTTTGTGGATTGGAAATGTGGCAAAGGAAACAATAAGTAAAGGCACTTGAGACTTTTATTTTGATGACCGCGTCAAACAATTTTTTTTGGAACTTCATTATGTTTGAAGTTTTTAATGACTGTTCTATGCTTTGGTGTGACAAAGTGACAAAAGGAAACCCAGGCTGAGAGCAACACTGATTCTCCATTAACCGTGATACTGGTCATAATTACTCCTATGAATAAACACCTTTACTCCATTAGACAGCACACCTATAGTAAGACCTGGGCCACGACACACAAGTAAAAGTCTTCATTTACTTTGAGCCTTTGAAGGAGCATCCTGCAGCTGCTGTTGAACCACTAAGCCTGCATCTCAGTTGGCTTTGAAGGCACATCTTCTGACCAATTTGGAGGAACAATAAACAGTTTGTGAAAAGCTTATGTTCAAGATAATTCATTTCCTTTTCAGTGGCTATTTTATAACAATGTAATTACAAGATGATGGTAGGAACTCAGAAATGGAATGAAGTGCAAAGTAAAATCTAGTCCTCAGAAATATTTTATGTTGGTCAGAAACATTTTTTGTTGATCTTCCATTTATTAAAATTTCATGTGTCAATAATTGTGCTAAGTGCTTTACATACATTATTACAGTTAATATTCCCAACAAGCTTATGATATATAGACTTATTGTTCTTTTTAAAGATTAAACAAAGTGAGTCTGAGAGAAGCTAAATAAACTGCCTAAGGGTATGCTGCCAGTTAAGAAGCCAACTGAATATCCCATCCCTGGTCTACCTTTAGCCAATGTTCAGGGAAATCACTATATCTTCCTTTGCCAGATGATGAAAAAGATATTTTAACTTATATGAAACTCCAGGGAGACATGAAAACCAAGTAAGTAAATAGATGTGAAGGAGATTTTTAAAAATCTAAACTGCTTAGCATGAGAACCAAAGCTAATGTATTTCTACCACTCTCAAAGCAGCATGTCATATAGAGGAGATGTCAGATGAGCACTGTGCATAAAACTGGCCTGTGTTATTGTCTAATAAGTTCAATTAGAAACTAACAAGTGAGGAAAGTAGTGGGATGGGCCCTGGGCTTCTGACTAATGTAATATCCAAGTTGATGGAGTAGCCACATCCTATATGTAAATTTCCCATTTCTTAAACTCAGTAGGTATAAAACTCTTCCCACCCTACCAATAATATATTGAACAGAATGTCATCTTATTTTGATTATTCTTGCAGAATGTCTGAACTTCCTCTCCTCCTGAGATCTCTGAAATTGCCTTCTGCAGAAAATCTTTCCAATGTCCCTAGTTAGATATCACTTTCCCTTCTTTGAGGAACCAAGTAGTACGTTAATAGCTTTTAGAAGAAATCACATCTGACTTCTTTGTTTGAAACATATTTTCTGTGAGATATATATCAGGGGTGCCAAAAAATGTATACACATGACTGGTATTCATCTTTTCTTATTGGTATATATTGAGTATTACAATTTTAATACAGTTTTTTTTTTCCATTCTTACATTTTTTTGCACCCTCTGTATATATCCCCTATAATCACAGTGCTTAACAATTACAATATTTTTTTTTACTGAAATTAATAAAATTGCTACAAATTCAATTATGTTTCTCTCATAGAGATGCATACATAGTTTCCGAATGAAAACTAACCATTGAGACTTTCCATTTGTCCAGTGGTACAAAGTCTCACTGCAATCTGTACCTTTAGGAACCAGCTCACATGCACTCACCATTATTGCACTTCTGGAATAAAATTTCCAGCCAGAAACTCCCCCATTGGCAAGGAAAGATATATGTTTTGTGATCTTTAAAGATTATGAAATTTTGTGCACCCTCTTTAAGAAAAAGAATACAGAATGACAGAAATAAAATTCAGTCCATGGAGTTCTAGAGATGTCAGCACTGTGAGCTATTCTGTTGGAAAAGGGGATGATTGCCTTTTCCAACTTTGGAGACATTTAAAAAAGAAAGAAGCATGAAATAGAAGCGATTTATATGTTAGACATTTTTTATAAAGGGTTCATCAAGCTTTATTTCCATCCCCTACTGTTATCATCACAGGCCTAGGTCTGGATGTGAGCTCAACAGGGATAGAGCTGAAATACCAATCTGAGAGTCAGAAAATAACGCTGTGATCAGATTTATCTGTCCTGTGATTAGACTATTTCTACATCAAACTAATCGTGTCTGATTTCTTGCTCCTATTAGCGAGTGTGATAATCATGAATGATGTTCACCAAATATGTCCAGCACATAGTACTAACTAAATTTCCTGGCTTCTTGTAATTGACTGAGTCCATACCACCATTATTATTGTTACATTAAAAAGATATTCAAAAAACCTACTTTAAAAGAGACATGAAAGTAGATTTTCTAAGTATCTTTCAAATGTAACAATAATAATTTTAGCTTTTATCTATTAACAACTATTATATTAATATAATAGTTACTGGAATACATATACATTATCTACATTTTTCCATGAATATGAGGAAGAAATTGCATTCGTTTTCTATTGCTGCATAATAGATCACCACAAACTTAGCAGCTTAAAACAAAACTTATGATCTGTTTCTGTAGGTCAGAAGTCCAGGTAGGCTCCACTTGTTTCTGTTCAGGTATCACAAAGCTGGAATCAAGGTGTTAGCCAGGCTGAGCACTTATCTGGAGAACTGGGTGAAGAATCCATTAACAAGCTGAAGAAGGTTGTTGACAAAATGCATTTTTCTGTGGTTGTTGATGGAGATTTCCATTTTCTTGCTGGCTATGAGGGTTACTGTTCCTAGAGTGCACTTTCATTGTTCCCTCCATCTTTAAACCAGCAATAACACTTTTAGTACTTCTTGTATTTCAAATCACTCTGACTTCCCCTTCTGCTACTGCCTTCTGCCTTTTAAAACCTTTTCACTGTGTTAATTGATTTCAAGTTAGTTCTAAAAAATGTGTCAAAATTAATTACGGTATTTATGTTTTTAAGCAAATACCATTAAGATGCTACATTTTATTAAAATAAATGATTACTTTAAAGTATAAAAATTTCCTGTTGTTATTCATTCTTGGAAAAAGTAAAAGTGTAGAAAAATGTACATCTGCTTTCTTAAACTTCTTTTCTGAAACACTGAGCTCGTGGAGTAAGTCGAATGTCGCAGTCAGCAGCGTGGAAATGCCATTCATCTATAGATGAATGTCACAGAGCAAGTGTTAAAAGACTTACACAATGAGATCAGGCTCACCAGGACAGCCAACAAATTTTAAGGTCAAATGATTTGAATCATGAATTACAGGTGCAAGGTCCCCTTACAGAAATGCCTAGATTTGTGTTTGAATAACCAAGGAAGGGGAGAGGGAGGCCATCCTTGGAATTCTGCCTACCACATAGGTGCATTCTCAAAGTCCTATCATTGTTATCGAACAGAAAGAGTTCTAGCAGAGCCAAACACTAAACAGAATTGCAGTGGAGAAATATTGACTATTTTATTGATGAATGGTGCCATCCAGGAGAATGGGAAGCTAATGCTCAAAAGCCCGAGCTCCCTGATGGGTTGTAGGCTACAGATCGTATAGGGCAATATCACAAGACACTATGGGTTAGGGGTCATGCTGGAAGCTGATTGGTTGGAGGTAAAGGTAATGAGTCATTTCTTCTTGTCTTGAGGACAGTTCTGAAGTCTTTTCCTGCGTCCCTCTATCTCGTCTCATGGGAAAGTAGCCAGGGGGTTGCCTCACCTTTAGGAATCAGGAGCTGAAACATAAGTTAGATCAAGATGTTATTTTTAGCCTGTTAGAGGTCAGGCCATTTGACCTTTAGTCAAGGCCCAGCTACTGGCTTTGCTGCCTCAAGGGTTGCTGATTATATGGGGGAAAGGCTAGGTCTCTGAGGGATAGATACTGAGGAGCCAAAAAAAAAAAAAAATGTATACAAGTGGAAACTGGTCAGCATTACTCAATCAGTAGTTCACTGTAATCGGAAAAGTGGCTGAACACTGATGGTAACCACTTTAAGCACATCTTATAATTGCAGAAATTAAATGTGACTTGGATTCATCTTTTGTTATTGGTATATATTGAGTATTACAATTTTAATACAGTTTTCCTTTCTTAAAGTGTGTATACATTTTTTAAGACACCCTCTGTATATATGGGGGGGGGAGAGAGAGAGAGAGAGAGAGAGACTGATGTGATTTCTAGAGCTAGGATTTAAAAGTTTAATAATCAATGTCACAAGGACCCCAAGTTTCAGAATTTCTTAAAATTGTGCATGTTGAGGCCATGCTAATCTATCTATATTCCTACTCTGATGACTTTTCCCTCTCTGTGTTTACTGCCCTCTAATCCATGAATCTAAGAAGCCACTTGGAAAGGCTTCTCTCTCTCTCTCTCTCTCTCTCTCTCTCTCTCTCTCTCTCAAGAATAATACCATCATCACCCCTCATTCCCCAACAATACACACATACATATACTCAACACACATGCACACTTTTAATTATAAGTTAACTTAGAAGATTGACTTTTACTTTTCTAGTGAGGAAAAATTTGCCACAGAACTCATTAACCCGAAAGATCAACAACAAAATGAAACAGTAGAGAAATGACCTGGTACTAATTTGGGATTATAAGTAATTTGTAAGGGGAAGCAAAGACATTCATGCTTGAAACATGCTCTAGACACATTACCACGCCCCCAGTTTGAGCTCTTAGAATCAGCTCTGAATCATGTCAGCTTCCCAATGCTCCTTTGTTCTGAATCCTATATCAAAGTGCCAAAGCCATTCAATGGACTGTTCTTTGTAAGAGCTGACTGCTTTGTGCTTTTACCAATTCATGGCATCCCGCTGAAGCTCAGATGTCACAGTTTGTGAACAAATGGTTTCCTTCTCTCTCTTCTCAGACTGCCAAGAAACTGGCAATCAAATTAATGGAAGCTGTTCTCCTGGGTAACTCCTCATGCTGACAAGCGAAGTGTCCCCTAGAGACCTCTGGCCTGTAATTCCAGAGTTCAATGGGGAGGAAATAGCTTACTGGCATCTGTTAGCAAATAGAGAACTTCCTTAAGTGTTAATATTTCTCTCTTCTGCTCTAATCAGATAGCACTTTACATTTTTCCTGTTCATACCCTGTTAATTTCCATCTCAGGATCTTGGTTTATGTTTTTTCCTTACCTGAAAATTTCCTTCTACCTCTTTACTTATTTGGAACTTTATAAAATCTTGATTCAATTTCTCTAATTGATATAGGCCTTTTCAGATTATTTATTTCTCCTTGAGTGGCTTTTTGTAGTTTTTATCTTCCAAGCAATTGGTCCATTTCATCTGTGATCAAATTTGTAGCCATTTGTTTTTCATAGTTCATAGTATTCTTTTACTATCATTTTAATGTACATGGGATCAGTTGTGATGACCCCTCTTTCATTTCTGATATTGATAATTGGTGTCTTCTCTCCGTTTTCTTGGTGCCAAACAGGAACCAATCCAGTTAAGGAGAGATTGCATTGAAAATAATTGCAATTTAGAGAACACTCCAAATATGGGATTTACAAGCATCTCAAAATGAAACAGAAAAAAAAAAAGCTTTCCTATTATTTTTGAAAATTATTTATTTTTTATTTAAGTATAGTTGATAAAGCTTTCCTTTTATAGGGAAGGGTAAGTAGGACTAGCAGAAACGTTTGAGGGGAAATTGAGGTGGAATGAACACACAGCTAATTCTGGCGGTCTCACAGGAAATTTTTATTTTTTTGTTTTGCTTTGTTTTGTTTTCTCATTGTGATCAGCTGATTCTCAGAATGAGCTGTTAAGAAGGATGCTCTGTATTGTACTGCTTGCTCAGACTTGGGAACAAGTCAAAGTTCAGGGGCCTGTGAAAAAGAGAACTTCTTGAAGTTCTGCCTAAAGATTGGCTAAGCCAATGTAGAGAGTAAATTA
This sequence comes from Rhinolophus sinicus, assembly GCF_036562045.2. Taxonomy (NCBI): domain Eukaryota; kingdom Metazoa; phylum Chordata; class Mammalia; order Chiroptera; family Rhinolophidae; genus Rhinolophus; species Rhinolophus sinicus. Next base: position 113,456,241 of record NC_133751.1, read on the forward strand.
CAGACAATTGTAAGCACTTGGCCATTGCGCAGCCTTGCTAGGGGTTTATCAGTTTCATTGATCATTTCAAAGAACGAGCTTTTTGTTCATCGATTATCTCTTGTTTTCTTGTTTTCCAGATCATTCCTTTCAGCTCTAATTTTTAGTAGTTTTTTAAAACTTGCGGTAGGCTTAAAACTGCTGTTATTTTCTTAGATAGAAGCTTATATTATTATAATACAAGATCATTCTCTTTTCTGATGTTATAAATTCCATCTGAATATTACTTTTGCTGTGTGCCACTCATTTTGATAATATTTAAATTTTCATTTACTTCAACATATTTTTTATTTCTTGAGACTTCTTTGATCTATGTGTTATTTAAAGGTGTATGTTTAATCTCCAAATATTAGGGATTTTCCAACTATCTTTCTGTTGTTGGTTTCTCGTTTAATTCCATTGTGGTCTGAAAACATACTTAAAATTATTTCTATTTTCAAAATTTTGCTTAGTGTTTTATAGCCTAGAATGCCATCTATCTTGGTGAGTGTTTCATGTTAGCTTTAGAATAATGTGGACTGTACTTTTGATAACAAGAATATTCTATAAATTTCAATTAGATCAAGTGGATTAAGAGTGCTATTCAGGACTTCAAGAAAAATGGCGGCGTGAGGAGAGCCTCTGTAAAGCTCCCCTGGAATTTACAACGAATCGAACAACAAAAACTCCACAAAGGAGTCCCTGCACAGCAGACAGGCAAGACGAAGAGGCCCACTACCGACTGAAATCACCTACAGGTGGGAGATTCCGCGAGAGCGGGGGGGAGGAGGAAAGGGAGAAGTACGCGGAGACGGACGCAGACCTAGCTCAGTGCACCAAGCTCCCTGCTTCCCGGAATCACCGCAGCTGCGAGTGAGGGAAGAACTCGGACTGCTAGGGCTCCGCCAGGGCTCCACAGGGCTGAGGGGACAGCATATAACACGGCTGAACCCAACGCTCACGGCAGAGACCTCGGAGAAAAGACTGAGGGAAAAAGGCTGAAAACGGTAGTTTAAGCCGCACTGCCGAGCAGAGAACGGAGCCTTAGGCACTGAGACTAGCCGCCCCCTCCCTCCCCTCCCAGAGCTCGCCCCGCCCCCACCTGCCCGGTGCTAGAAGCAAAACAGTACCAGTGTCAGATCAAAACAACAGAAAATTTGCTATATTTGAGAACTGTGGCCCACAAACACAAATTCACAGCCCAACTAGTTCCAGCAAAGGGGAGAGAGCTGTGGAAGCAGGACCGGCTGTGGTGGTGGTCGCCGCCATTGCTCTGGGCCACCTCTCACAACTCACCCCACCCCTGACCCCACCTATCTGGGCGGATCCCTGCAGGAGTAAACAGAACTGCTGAAATATACGGGCTCTGAATCAGGAGCTGGAAGAGCTTTGGAACATCAAAAGCTCTCCGCATACCCACCGGGACACTGCGCCCTGTGACCTAGACGAACTATTAACAGAGGAGAAGCCCGTCTCCCAGGGAATCCCCCCATTGTGTGAGAAGCAGGAATAGTGCAGAGAAAACAGCACTACCGTGTGGGAGAAGAAAAATAAATTGCAGTTGGAGAAATAATAAGCTATTCTACCAACAAGTACTGGAAAACAAAAGAAAGACCTTTTCCTATCAACCTGTTGCAGAAGTCACTCCTGTAGATGTCTAGGAAGAGAAATAGTAAACCAGTAATCGCCATGAATAACCAAGGCAACAAGATAGCTCAGAAAGAAAGTGAAAAATCTCCAGAGAAGGCACTTAAAGATACAGAAATATGTGACTTAAATGACAGAGAATTCAAGATTGCAGTTCTGAAAAACTCAACGAGATACAAGAAAACACAGATAGGCAGTTAAATGAACTCAGAAACTCAATCAAAGAACAGCATGAGCATTTTACGAAAGAGATTGAAATTTTAAAAAAGAACCAAAGAGAATTTCTGGAGATTAAGAACTCAATAGAAGAAATTAAGAATGAAATAACCAGCTTAGGTAGTAGAGTTGACCAGATGGAGGAAAGAATCAGTGACATCGAAGATAGAAACCTGGAAATGACACAGATAGAAGAAGAAAGAGACTTGAGACTTAAAAGAAATGAAAGAACTCTACAAGAACTTTCTGACTCCATCAGAAAGAGCAATATAAGAATAATGGGCATACCAGAAGGAGAAGAAAGAGAGAAGGAACAGAGAATATATTCAAACAAATTGTCGATGAGAACTTCCCAAATTTGTGGACAGAACTGGACCCTCGAATCCAAGAAGCAAATAGAACACCTAGTTACCTCAATCCCAACAGGCCTTCTCCAAGGCACATTGTATTGAAGCTGTCTAAAATCAACGACAAAGAAAGAATCCTCAAGGCAGCCAGGGAAAAGAAGACGGTAACTTACAAAGGAAAGCCCATTAGATTATCATCAGATTTTTCAGCAGAAACTCTACAAGCCAGGAGGAGTGGAACCAAATATTCAAACTATTGAAAGAGAGAAATCATGAGCCAAGAATAATATATCCAGCAAAGATATCCTTTAGATATGAAGGAGGAATAAAGACCTTTCCAGACATACAGAAGCTGAGGGAATTTTCTAATACACGACCTGCACTACAAGAAATACTAAAGGAGGCTATTCGACCACCATCAACAGGGACAATTTGTGGCAACCAAAACTCAAAAAGGGGAGAGTAAAGGCCTGAACCGGAATATGGGAATGGAGAAAGTAAGCGTGCTGAAGAAAATGGAATACTCTAATTATCAAACTTTCTTTTACATAAACTTAAGGGTAACCACTCAAAAAAAATCCAGAACTGAAATATATACTGAAATAAAAGAAGAAACAGAGGGAAACATCATAGAATACCACCACACAGAAATAATAGACAACAACAAAAAGGCAAAGAAACAATGGAGACACAGCCTTACCAGAAAACTAAAGATAGAATGACAGGAAATCCTCACATATCAATAATCTCCCTAAATGTAAATGGACTGAACTCACCAATAAAAAGGCACAGAGTAGCAGATTGGATCAAAAAACTAAACCCAACCATATGCTGTCTCCAAGAGACACATCTCAGCTACAAGGACAAGCATAGACTCAAAGTGAAAGGGTGGAAATTGACACTCCAAGCAAATGGTACCCAGAGAAAATCAGGTGTAGCCATAATGATATCAGATGAAACAGACTTCAAGGTGAAAAAGATAACAAGAGACAAAGATGGACATTTCATAATGGTGAAGGGACTGTACAACAAGAAGACATAACAGTCATCAATATTTATGCCCCAATCAGGGAGCACCGAAATACACCAAGCAACTACTAACAGAACTAAAGGGAGAAATTGACCAAAACACAATTATACTAGGGGACTTAAATACATCATTGACAGCTATGGATAGATCATCCAAACAGAAAATAAATAACGAAATAGTAGCCCTAAATGACACATTAGATGAAATGGACATAATTGACATTTATAGAGCACTTCATCCTAAAACATCAGACTATACATTCTTTTCTAGTGTACATGGAACATTCTCAAGGATAGACCATATATTGGGACATAAAATCAGTCTCAACAAATTTAAGAAGATTGAAATCATACCATGCATATTCTCTGATCACAAGGCTTTGAAATTGGATATCAACTGTAAAAAGAAAGCGGGGAAAAACACAAATACATGGAGATTAAACAACATACTTTTAAAGAAGGACTGGGTCAAAGAAGAAATTAGAGGAGAGATCAAAAGATACATAGAAACAAATGACAATGAAAATACATCCTACCAAAATTTTTGGGATGCAGCGAAAGCAGTTTTAAGAGGGAAATTTATCTCATTACAGGCCTATCTCAAGAAACAAGAAAACTCCCAAATAAATAACCTCATGTTACACCTTAAAGAACTAGAAAAAGAAGAACAAGTAAAACCCAAGGTCAGCAGAAGAAAGGAAATAATAAAAATTAGAGCAGAACTAAATGAAATAGAGAACAAAAAGACAATAGAAAAATTAATGTGACAAAGAGCTGGTTCTTTGAAAAGATTAACAAAATTGACAAACCCTTGGCTAGACTTACTAAGATAAAAGAGAGAAGACACTGATTAACAAAATCAGAAACGTAAAAGGGAAGTTATCACGGACACCACAGAAATACAAAGGATCATCCAAGAATACTATGAAGGACTATATGCCACCAAATTCAACAACCTAGAAGAAATGGACAAGTTCTTAGAAACATATAGCCTTCCAAGGCTGAACCATGAAGAACTGGAAAATCTAAACAGACCGATCACCAGTAACGAAATTGAATCAGTCATCCAAAACCTTCCCAAAAGCAAAAGTCCGGGACCAGATGGCTTCACTAGTGAATTCTACCAAACCTTCAAAGAGGATCTAATACCAATTCTGCACAAACTCTTCCAAAAATTGAAGAAGAGACAGTACTCCCTAACTCATTTTATGAGGCCAACATTACCCTGATACCAAAACCTGGTAAGGACAGCACAAAAAAGAAAACTACAGACCAATATCTCTGATGAATACCGATGCAAAAATCCTAAATAAAATTCTAGCAAATCGAATACAACAACGCATTAAAAAGATTATTCATCACGACCAAGTGGGGTTCATCCCCGGGGCACAAGGATGGTTCAACATACGCAAATCCATCAATGTGATACATCACACAAACAGAATAAAGGACAAAAATCATATGGTCATATCAATTGATGCAGTAAAAGCATTTGACAAGACACAAAATTCATTTATGATTAAAACACTTAATAAAATAGGTATGGAAGGAAAATACCTCAACATAATAAAGGCCATATATGACAAGCCCTCTGCTAATCTCATAATTAGTGGTGAAAAACTGAAGCCCAAAGCTCTACGTTCAGGAACACGACAGGGATGTCCCCTATCACCTCTGCTTTTCAACATAATGTTGGAAGTCCTTGCCGGAGCAATCAGGCAAGAGAAAGAAATAAAAGTCATCCAAACTGGGAATGAAGAAGTTAAATTAGCACTCTTGCAGATGACATGATGCTATATGTAGAAAACCCTAAAGACTACACCAAAAAGCTATTAGAAACAATCAACGAATACAGTAAAGTTGCTACAATATCAACGCACAAAAGTCCATTGCCTTCCTATATACTAACAATGAAATCTCAGAAAAAGAAATACAAAAACCAATTCCTTTTGCAATTGCAGCAAAAAGAATAAAATACCTAGGAATAAACTTAACCAAGGATGTGAAAGACCTATATGCTGAAAACTATAAGACATTTTTGAAAGAAATTGAAGAAGACACAAAGAAATGGAAAGACATTCCGTGCTCATGGATTGGAAGAATCAACATAGTTAAAATGGCCATATTATCCAAAGCAATATACAGGTTTAATGCAATCCCCATCAAAATCCCAATGGCATATTTTAAAGGAATAGAAAAAAATTCATCAGATATTTTTGGACCACAAAAGACCCCGAATAGCCAAAGCAATCTTAAGGAAAAAGAACTATAATGGAGGTATCACACTTCCTGACTTTGGCTTGTACTACAGGGCTACAATAATCAAAACAGCATGGTATTGGCAGAAAAACAGACACATAGACCAATGGAATAGAATTGAGAACCCAGAAATAAAACCACATAAATATGGACAGATAATTTTTGACAAAGAAGCTGAAAACATACAATGGAGCAAAGACAGCCTCTTCAATAAATGGTGCTGGGAGAATTGGATAGCCACGTGCAAAAGAATGAAACTGGACTGCTATTTGTCACCATGTACCAAAGTTAATTCAAAATGGATCAAAGACTTAAGCATAAGACCTGACACAATAAACTGCATAGAAGAAAACATAGGTACTAAACTTATGGACCTTGGGTTCAAAGAGCATTTTATGAATTTGACTCCAAAGGCAATGGAAGTAAAAGCTAAAATAAACGAATGGGACTATATGAAACTTAAAAGCTTCTGCACAGCAAAAGAAACCATTGACAAAATAAAGAGGCCACCAACTGAATGGGAGAAGATTTTTGCAAACAGTGCCTCCGATAAGGGGCTAGTATCCAGAATATACAAGGAACTCATGCAACTCAACAACAAAAAAACCAACAACCCAATTGAAAAATGGGCAGAGGACTTGAAGAGACATTTCTCCAAAGAGGACATACAAATGGCAAATAGACATATGAAAAAATGCTCAACATCACTAATCATCAGAGAAATGCAAATCAAAACCACAATGAGATATCACCTCACCCCAGTCAGAATGGCTATCATCAACAAGACAAATAGTAACAAATGTTGGAGAGGCTGTGGAGATAAAGGAACCCTTATACACTGTTGGTGGGAATGCAGACTGGTGCAGCCGTTATGGAAGGCAGTGTGGAGGTTCCTCAAAAAATTACGAATAGAATTGCCATATGACCCAGCAATCCCTCTCCTGGGTATCTACCCAAAAAATCTGAAAACATTTAGAGATAAAGACACGTGTGCTCCAATGTTCATTGCAGCTTTGTTTACGGTGGCCAAGACATGGAAACAACCAAAATGTCCTTCGATAGATGAATGGATAAAGAAGTTGTGGTATATATACACAATGGAATACTATTCGGTGGTAAGAAAAGATGATATAGGAACATTTGTGACAACATGGATGGATCTTGAGAGAGTAATGCTGAGCGAAACAAGTCAGACAGAAAAAGCAGAGAACCATGTGATTTCACTGATATGTGGTATATAAACCAAAGGCAGCAAGGTAACAGGACAAACAAATGGGAAACAGAAACTTGTGGACACGGACAATAGTTTGGTGGTTGCCAGAGGGTAACGGGGGTGGGTGTTGGGGGCTGGGAGATGAGGGTTGGGGGATCGAATATATGGTGATGGAAGGAGAACTGAATCTGGGTGAAGAACACACAATGGGATTTATAGATGATGTGATGCAGAATTGTGCACCTGAAATCTATGTAATTTTACTGACAATTGTCACCACAATAAATTTAATTAAAAAAAAAAAAAAAGAGTGCTATTCAGGTCAACTATATCTTTATGAGTTTGTTCCTATTGAACTACAAAACACTGATAGAGTATATTCAAGTGTCCGACTATAATAGTGGATTTGTCTATTTCTCCATGCAGTTCTATCAGTTTTTGTCTCATGAATTCTAATGGGGCTTATATTCTGATGGGACATGCATGTTTAACTTTGTTATGTCTTCTTGGAAAATTGATGACTCTTTGTCCTTGACAATTTTTCTTGTTTTGAAGTCTGTTTTCTATGAAACTGTTGTCATTATTCTAGTTTTCTTTGGATTAATCTTAGCACAGTATATCTTTTTCTTCCTTTCCATTTTTTTTTCCTTTTCTTTTTCAGTGTGTGTTTCTTGTAGACAACATACAGTTGGGTCTTGTTTTTTTCATTCAATATGCGAGTCTCTGTCTTTTATTGGTGTATTCTTTATATATTTATACCTTACTTCTTGTGGTAGGCAAAATAATGTCCCCCACAAATGTTCATTCCCTAATATCTGGAACCTGTGAATATATTGCAGTTCAAGACAAAAGGCCTTTGCAGATGTGATTAAAATTGTGATAAGGAAATTATTTTTGATTTTCTAGGTGGACCCAATCTAATTCACGGTGAAAAACGAAAGCAGATGAGTAGGTCAGAGTGATGTAATGTGAGAAAGACTCAATCTGCCATCACTGGCTGTAAAGGTGAAAGAAGGGGTCCATGAGCTAAGGATTGTGGACCACCTCGAGAAAGTGAAAAAGATACGGACATGAATTCTACCAAGAGCCTGGAAAAAGGAACACATCCTTGGACACCTTGATGTTAGCCCAATGAGACTGTTTCAGAATTTTTACCCATAGAACTGTAAGATGATACATTTATGGTGTTTAATCCTCTATCTTGGTGGGAATTTATTATGGCCACAATAGAAAACTAATAGACTTATATTTCAGGATCAAACTCAGCCTACATCACTCTGGTATATTTAGTGTTTATATATGAGTGTGGCATTGGCTTTAATTTCTCTTGTACTGAAACACCATCCTTACCGTTCTTACCTGTTCTTTGTCTCATGCATATTAGTTTGTGAATATGAGGCCAGGTTAATATGTGTAATTGTTGTTGCTGGTATTCTTCACCAGCCCCACACTCAGCTGCATTAATATTTGTTCCTAATGTTTTTCAGATTTTATATATTACCTAGATTCATGTTGGAACTATAAAATAATAAAACCAATTTGATTGAGACAAAGGCAATGTGCTTATATTACATAATCACAAGTTTTAAAACCAATTTGATTGAGAAAAAGGCAATGTGCTTATATTACATAATTACAAATTTTAATTCCATGTTACCCAACATAACACCCAAATGTCAGGTTCCTTATCTGTAAAACAGGAATAAAAACACCTACCCCGAGAATCCTTTGTAAAGATTAAAGGCAGAAGCAAGTACATTTTTTTCCCCTGAGTAGGTGTTTAGATATTAGATATTCTTGGTATTTGATTTTTCTCAATATAAACAAATAACATAAATATGAGGATAAAATATTCACTTCTGTTACTCTATTTAAAAGACTGTGGAGGGAGACAGGAAAGACGTTTATACCTATTATTTTCCTGATTGCACACAAATACTGTAATATTTGAGGCTCAACAGTCCTATACATTAGATGACCTAATATTGATAGATGATGATAGATAGATAAATAGATGGATGGCTAGATAGATAGATAGATGGTGTAATAAAAAATACAGTGAATGTTTAAATTAAAAAAAATATATTATGGTAAAGGACATATTGCCATAAATCCCCATCAAAATACTCCCCCTAGCTTCGAACACACTGACCTATCATTCTTGCTACTTTCTGGAGAAGTTTTTGAAGTCCTCTGTCATGAGTGTCTTTAGTTGTGGTGTCCTGGCTGTTTGATGTCCTGAATCAATTCAAAATGTTTACCTCTCAAGGTCATTTTGACTTTGGGGAAGAGCCAGAAGTTGTATGGTGGCAGATCCAGTAAATGGGTGGGTGTTTTTTATTTGACAGAAATTGCCTTACCAGAAACCATGTGTGACACAGAGCCTTTGTGATCAAAACACACAGTGAATGCTGCTGCCGAGTGCCATCCAGTGAAAAACAGGGATCTTCAGTACGGGAAGTGGCACGTCCAAGCTTAGTAATGGTGTGTGATAAGTTTCAACTTGTTTAGTGATGTCAGTCAGGTGTGAGCTACAGTTGAGAGAAAGTGTGTTTTAAAGTGTGCCGTAAATCATCCTCCATCATGACAATGCTCCATGTCACACATCACTTCTGGAATCCAGCAAGTTCTGTCAAATAATATCATTATGGTGTGTCCTTATCCACCTTATTCACTGGATCTGGCAGCAAGTGACTTCTGGCTCTTCCCCAAACACAATGATTCAGAATATTGAGACAACCACGACTGTGCAACTAAAGACATTCATGAAAAAGAACTTCTGGAACTGCTTCAGAAAGTGGCAAAAATGATGGGATAAGTGTTTTCGAAGCAAGGTGGAGTATTTTGAGAAGAATTAATGGCAGTGTGTCTTTCACAGTAATACTTTTTTTTAATTAAAGTTTATTGGGATGACAATTGTTAGTAAAGTTACATAGGTTTCAAGTGTACAATTCTGTAATACATCATTTATATATCATGTTGTATGCTTACCACCCAGAGTCAGTTCTCCTTCTATGACCATATGCTTGATCCATTTTACCCTCATCTACATCCCCTCTCCACCTTTATCCTCGTAACCACTAAACTATTGTCTGTGTGTGTGAGTTTTTGTTTCTTCATTTGTTTGTCTTGTTCTTTCGTTGTTTTCAGTTTTATATCCCACATATCAGTAAAGTCATATGGTTGTCAAATTTTTCTGTCTGACTTATTTCACTTAGCATAATAATCTCAAGATCCATCCATGTTGTCACAAATGGCACTATTTCAACTTTTCTTATGGCAGAATAGTATTGCATTGTGTATCTCACACCAGTTAGAATGGCTATCATTAACAAGACAAATAATAACAAGTGTTGGAGAGGCAGTGGAGAAAAAAGAACCCTCATACACTGTTGGTGAGAATGTAGATTGGTGCAGCTACTGTGGAAGGCAGTGTGGAGGTTCCTCAAAAAATTAAGGATAGCATTACCATATGACCCAGCAATCGCTCTCCTGGGTATCTACCAAAAAAAATCTGAAAATATAAAATATTTATCCATAAAGATATGTGTGTTCCAATGTTTATTGCAGCTTTATTTACGGTGGCCAAAACATGGAAACAACCAAAATGTCCTTCAACAGATGATTGGAAAAAGAAGATGTAATAATCTTTCAAAATTTAAACACTCACTGTGTTGTTTGATCGCACCTTGTAGATAGGTAGATGATAGATAGATAGATAGATAGATAGATAGATAGATAGATAGATAGATAGATAGATGATAGACAGACAGATAGATAGAGAGATAGATCTGACACTTGTGCATACATCACACATTTCCATGATCTAAAGATAACAATTTAATTATTTTCCCTTCATTTAGCTCATACACATTAGCTAAATGGACATGCCTTACATTATTTAAAAATTAAGTATTGTTGAAAAAAACAGGCACTTCATAAATCTTGTTGAAAAAAAACAGGCACTTCACTGCTAGGCACGTGACATTTTACTAAAATGGATTTTGTTTTCACAGCACAGAAAGTATGCTTTTATTAATTTGAATGTTGTGAGTTTTGAAAATAATTTAATTACATATAATTGATATGATTTTTATTTTGTTATTTAGCAATACTAAGAACAGATTCACAGAGAAGACACAGAAGGGAGCTTAAAAATCAACAGAATATCATATCTTCAATTCTAATAATTTTCTCTATACATGATAGATAGATAGGGATAGATATAGATATATATCATATATACATAGTATATATAAATAGTTAATATATTCTATATACAATATAAAAGATATATCTATGCATATACACAGATATATATATATATATATACCTTTTATATTGTATATAGAATATATTAACTATTTACATATACTTATGTGTATGTGTGTGTATATATGCATGTATGATATATATATATATATATATATATATATATATATCATACATACATGATCATATACATCCAACATATACCGGGAGTGCCAAAAAAATGTATACAAGTGGACACTTTGGTCAACATTGCTCAAACAGTACTTTGCCATAATCAGAAGTGTCTGGACACTGATGGTAACCACTCTTGTAATTGCAGAAATCAAACGTGACTTGTGAATACAAGAAATGATTAGAATTGAAGATGTGATATACTGTTGATTTTTAAGCTCCCTTCTGTGTCTTCTCTTTTGTTATCAGTATATATTATTACAATTTTAATAGTTATTTCCTTTCTTAAAATGTTTATACATTTTTTTGGCATCCTCTGTATATATATTGTACACATATGTTTTTAAAATGTGTTTTAAATCTATAAATAAGTCTGCTTTAAATTTCTCAAATGCTGTATAGTTGAATAAAAGTGATTGCTTTGTCTAAGACTCCAGGTTTTTTTTTTTGTTTTTTTTTTTTTTTTTGTAGGCCAGGTTGAGAGATAACTCTCTATGGGTCTATCATGTTTCTGCACATCTGGTGACAGAGGCACTGAGGCCTTTTTAAAAGGATATTTAAAGGATTGTTTTTTCAAGGATATTTGTAATCCAAGCAGTCTTGTAAGATAGAAATTGTATCTTCCTGTACAGTAGAAAGAAGTGTTCTTTACAACCCAGTCTAATAAATATAGGTTTCCCTCCATGGCAACTGTTGTGCACCTGTGCTTGAAGTCCACTATAAAATATTTGGATTCCCAAACCCTGGAGTTCCTGTCTTACAACAATGCTTTGCATATGTAGGCACCCCTTGGCCCTCTTTGTGTCATCCTATGGGTATTGGGGCTTTGGAAAATTCAGCAAAAATTTTTAACATTTTTGTTATTGTTATTTCTATGAATAATAAACTGTCCTATGACTGTTTCTAGGACCCATGTTTTTTCTGCTAATGTCCATAAAACTGTGGCAGGATAACTTGTTAATCTGCAAGTAGAGTAAAATCTTAGACCCACTGCAGTCCTTGAGAGAATGACATATTATAAAGAAGTGTTTCTTGAATTTTCTGTCATTTAAGTCACATATTTCCCATGTCTTTAAAATTATTTTCTAGGAATAAACAAAGGATGTGAAATACCTATACACTGAAAACTATAAAACATTATGAAAAGAAATTGAAGGGGCAGCCAGTTAGCTTAGTTGGTTAGAGTGCAGTGTTCTTATCAAGGTTGCCAGTTCGATCCCCACATGGGCCACTGTGAGCTGTGCCCTCCATAACTAGATTGAAACAACTACTTGACTTGGAGCTGATGGGTCCTGGAAAAACACACTTAAAATGAATAAAAGTTTTTAAAAAAGAAAGAAATTGAAGAACACACAAGGAAATGGAAAGATATTCCATGTTCATGGGTTGGAAGGATCTACATAGTTAAAACAGCCATAACACCAAAAGCAATACACAGATTTAATGCAATCGCCATCAAAATCACAATGGCAATTTTTAAACAAATAGAACAAAAAATCATCAGATTTGTATTGAACCACACAAGACCCCGAAGAGCCAAAGCAATCCTCAGAGAACAAAGCTAGAGGTGTCACACTCCCTGACTTCAATTTGAACTATGGAGCAACAATAATCAAAACAGCATTGTACTGGCATAAAAACAGACACACAGACCAATGGAATAGAACTGAGCACCCAAAAATAAGCCCACATCTACGAAGGTGCCGAAAAAGGGTATACACATGACTTGTATTCATCTTTTGTTATGGGTGTATTTTACTACAATTTTAATACAGTTTTTTTCTTTCATAAAATATATATACATTCTCTCTCTCTCTCTCTCTCTCTCTATATATATATATATATATATATATATATATATATATATATTCAGTTATATATATATATAACTGAATTTGACAAAGGAGCTGAAAATATACAATGGAGAAATTAAAGCCTCTTCAATAAATGGTTCTGGGAAAATTGGAAAGCCACATGCAAAAGAATGAATCTACAATGCAATCTATTACCATATACTAAAATTAAGTCAAAATGAATAAAAAACCTGAAACAATAAATTGCATAGAAGAAAGTGTATGCATTAAACTTATCAGAGAGGATTTTATTAGTTTGACCTCAAAGGCAAGGGAATGTACAAGCAAAAATAAATGAATGGGATTATATCAAACTAAAATGTTTCTGGACAGCCATAGAAACAAAACAAAGAGGCAACCAATTGAATAGCAGAAGATATTTGCAAACAACTCCTCCAAGAAAGGGCTACTATCCAAAATATAGTTTGTGAAGAACTTGTACAACTCAAAAACAAAACAAAACAAACAAACAAGAACAATTTAACTAAAAAACAGGTAGAGGACCTGAACAGACACTTCTCCTAAGAAGACATACAACTGGCTAATAGATTTATGAAAAAAATGCTCAGCTTCACTAGCCTCTAGGGAAGTGCAAATAAAAACCACAATGAGATATCACCTCACACCTTTAGAATGAATGTTGTCTACAAGACAAATAGTAACAAGTGTTGTAGAGGTTGTGGAGAAAAAGGAATCCTTATACACTGATGGTGGGAACGTAAATTGGTGCAGCCACTATGGAAAATAATATGGAGTTTCCTCAAAAAATTGAGAATAGAATTACCATATGACCCAGCAATCCCTCTTCTGGGTATCTACCCCAAAAATCTGAGGGCATTTGTCTATAAAATTATGTGTATCCCTATGCTCATTGCAGTATTATTCACAGTGGCCAAGTCATGGAAATAAACAAAGTGTCTTTTGACAAATGATTAGATAAAGATGTGGTATATAACGTATTACTTGGCCATAAGAAAAGATGAAATACTGCCATTTGCAACAACATGGGTCTGTCTTGAGATTATCATGCTAATTGAAATAAGTAAGACTGAAAAAGTCGAGAACCATATGATTTCATTCACATGTGAGATGTAAAACTGAAAGCAACAAATGAACAAGACAAACAAACAAACAAAAACTCATAGACATAGACAACAGTATATTGGTTACCAGAGTGTGGAGAAGAGTGCCAGGGGTTCAAATATATGGTGATGGAAGATGGAAGGAGAACTGACTCTGGATGGTGAACAAAATATGCAGTATATGAATGTATTATAGAACTGTACACTTGAAACCTATATAATTTTACTGACTAACGTCACCTCAATAAGTTTAATAAAAAAAGAAAACAAGAAGAAGTGCTTGTTCTTCAAAATAAACCAATTGTGTCTATGCTTATTTTCAAGAAAAAGTCCAGAAGCTCGATTTTCACAAATAAACAGACGTGACTTAGTGTAATTGGACTAGTACTGGTTCTATTGTCAAGACACTGGACACTACTCTAACTTCTCCTTTACCTCAGTTTGTGATCCAAACAAATTTACTTTTGTTTAATATGTTTCTCATGTATTAACTCATTTATTGTTCACACATACAAAATGCAATAGGTTTTAAGTTGCTTGCTTTTTTTAATATAAAAGGACATTTATTTTCTTGTTTTCCCGAGTCGATATCTGTCATTGTGCAATTTTAGTGTTGTCTAGTATAATTATTCTGGATATGGAAGGACATAGGGTATTGTAGAGGACCACATATAATTCTTGGTCCATGATTTTAAGAATATTTCAGATTTTATTGGAAGTCATTTAGTGATTGTGGGTATTTCCCATGTGTCATAAGACTCCAATAATTCACTAGAGGAAAATATGACATCTTTAAGGCCAAATGGAGAGTAACAGTCACACTGCCTTGCATGCATCTCTTGACAAGAACCTTATTATGTGTCATGGTATATGGAATATAATAGTATTAAAGGTTGGACTACAAAGTAAAGTGACTGTGCTATAACACAGTTGAAGAAAACATTTTGTATTTACTATTTTGATCTAGGCTGAAATTTTGTATTTTATAGCTCTCATGATAGTGGTAGGCATACTATTGTTATCAAAAGTTTTTTAAATGTTCTATTTTGAGTGTGATGGTGGTTATACTGTCAGATGTAAGTTGCTCAAAGCCCTTGCACTGTATATTTAAATTGTATAAATTTTATTGTATGCAAACTAATCCTCAAAAATTAAAGAACATTTTATAAGTTAGTACCTGAGGGAAGGTCTTTGTATTCTCTATTACACCATAGGTTCCCAAGGGATCTAAGCTTTTAATGGAGATATTCAGTTTTCAGGGGCACCGTGCAATCTGTTATCAGAAGGGACAGAAATATAAGATTTAATATAAATATGTTTCCCAGATTTTTTAAACCAAAAATAAGTTTTACTTAGGAGAGAAAGAAAGGGAATGTGCGGGACTAAGATTATGAGTAAAGGTAAGAATGAAACAGACATATCCTCAAGAGAAAATGAAGCCCTGGGTAACTCAGAATTTCTTCTGATTGCAACCTTGATTTAATCTCTCACTTGGCATTTTTTTTCTTGTGATTAATTAGTACACACATATAAAGCATCAAACCTTTTTCTGCTGCTCAGTGCCTATTATTATAAAGACATTTCCTGTTTGTTTGTTTTTTGACTCAGGTAGTGGAAGAAGTACACTTCATTGGCTTTATATTGTTAACTATTTAAAACAAATTGAGACAACTGTGACAGATGATCCTCTATGTATTTGATATTCACAATGATTCAAGCTTGAGTTTCCATTAAAAATAATAACCAGCACAAAATATTCCTGCACTTTCTGGTTCCAGAATGAGATATGCAAAGAATTAACTGATCATTATCAGGGATAGAATTATCTAAAATTTGTCACCACCATTATCATTTACATTTTTTCTAACATGTTGTTTAACATAATATAAGGACTTATAAAATCATTATCCTTTCTATTAATTTTCAGAACCACAATTAAAATTATGGACTATAACATTGTTTAGAATTCAATTCATTCAGTTGAGTGCCTGTATTCTTCTAGTCAGTTCAGGATGACATAGGACAAATAAATTTAACATCTACTTCCCATTTTAAGGTTAGTCATGCAGACGTCTTCAGGATGATGAAATTTAGACTGGTACTGTGATAGGGTTCCATAAAAAGGGCTGAATCTAGTGAGGTATTTACTTAGTATGACCAGAAGAAAAAAAAGGGAAATCAAAAGCTGCACCCAAAATATTGCAGAGTAAAGTTTGGGGGATAAGAATTAGCTGTGAGCAGGAAGTGAAGCCTGCGTTCTGTAGTGAAGTGTTCAATAAAATTCTGGAAGTGCAGTACAAGGTCAGGTGAGATGAAATGGGCAACAATGTGTCCATGAAACCATGAGACATTGCAAAATTTTGCTTGTCATTAGTAATTGTGGAATTTAACAGAAGGGTTCCTATAAAGATACAGAGCCAGATTTCATAGAGGAAACAAATTTTGCTCAAGAAACAACATACCAGTAAATCAATTAAGAAGTATTTCTAGACTTTCAGTGTAGATACTTTTCCCCTGGGATGCTTATTATAAGAACCAATTCCCAGACTCCATTTGAGAACATTTCTGATCCAATACTTTCAGGATGGGGCAGAATATTAATTAAAAAAAAAAAAAAAAAAGAAAAAAAGAGAACCCTTTCAGTAGACAAAGTGTAGATCCAATGTTTCACATATTAAAGTTAAGCTCCAAATAGTATGATTGTCATTCTACAATATATTCAATTACCATGTACTTTCAAAATATTTTTAGACATTAAAATTTGAATGTGATGCAGTCTGTCTATAAGCATTGGTGATTGTTAGGCAAAATGGTACAATAAAAATAATCTCTTCTTGGAATCAAAAATATTTAAGGTAAACCCCAATCTTTGATATTTATTAGTCGTGTAAACTATGTTAGCCTTAGAATTGTCATCTTAAAAATGGGGGAATAGTGGTGGTTAATATATAGGGTCATTTGTGTGGTTAAATGAGAAAATGGATGGTAAATGGCTGTCAAATGCCCCAAATAAAGTGGGTAGATTACAAATGTGATATGCCAAGCTGAATGGCATGATGCATCTCTGTAGAGCCACAGCAATTTGTTTTGATGAAGTGAGACTCTTTTTAAAAACAATTTTTGAACTGATTTGACGCTTACAGAATAGTTGCAGATGTAGTACAAGTAATTCTCTTATATCTGTCACACAATCCTGCTAATATTAACATCTCACATAACCACAGTACAATTATCAAGAGCAGCAAATTAACATCAACACAATAATATGAACTAAAAATATCTTTAAAAATTTTTACCAATTGTTTAAATAATATTCTTTTTCTATTCAGGGTCATATTCAGGATCCCGCACTGCATTTAGTTGTTATTTCTCCTTTATTTCTTCTAGTCTGTAACAATTCCTCAGTTTTTCTTTCACTTTCATGAGCTTCACACATTTGAATAGTATTAATTTGAATGTGTTCATGCATTTTGGGAAAGAAGACTATATTCTCCTCAAGACATCAAATAAAGGGATTAATCATGTCAGTATATATTATTACTAGTGAAATTTACAGTGATCACTTGTATAAATTTGTATATATCAGATTTCTCCATTGTAAAGTTACTTGTCTCTGCCTCTGTAGTCAAAAATTACCTTGAGAGAGTATTTCGAAACTGTGTTTTTACAATCATCCCCCCTCTAATTTTAGCAGCCATTAAATGGTTGTCTTCCATTTTCACTTTGAAGTTTAACTAATTGTGATTCTCCATTTTCTGCTTTCCTTCTGCATTTATTAATAGGATTCTACTCTAAGAAACAGTTATCTCTATTATCCCATGTATTTATTTTTATTATTAATTTTGCACTAATATGGTCTCATAGATATTTATCTTTCTATCAACTAAAATACAGTACTTGACACTGATGGGGTTCCAGTCAAGATGCAGAGTAGGTAAATGCTATGCTGGCCTCCTCTCATGACCACATCAAAATTACCATTAAACTACAGAAAAAAATCTTCATCAAGAATTACCTCAACTCTAGCTGAACAGAAGTCCTATAACTAAGGATATACAAAAGAAGCCATGTTGAGACTGGTAGGAGGGGCAGACATGCAGAACAGGCTGTGGAGGTTAAATATTGGAAGAGATATCTCAGATGCAGAAGTCACCTCTGAGGAGTGAGAGATCCCAGTTCCAAACCAGGCTAGATGTTCCCACAACTTCTTGCTATGAAAACCAGTGGAGATTGTGGCTGAGTGAGACAGAGAGTGGCTAAAGTACCAGTGATTCTTTTGAAGGGCCCACACATTGACTTACTTATTGATCGAAATACTTACTCTGAGCTCCAACACTGGGCAGCAACTCTAATGGTTCCAGGGACATACAGAGAGGAACTGAATTGTTTGGCTTCAGAGCAAGGGCAGGAGGAGCAGCTGTCTCCCAGACAGAAGTGGTAGCAGAAGCCATAGTTCCTATGTTGAGCACTCCCTCTACCCAGCATGCAGTCTTAGGTGGCCAACATATCTGAGTCTGTGTCAAACTCACTGATACCTTGCCTTGGTGATCCACTGAGACCCTGCCCCACCCAAACTGTGGGCCCACCCAATCCATTTCCAGTGTTTTTTTCATACTAATGGCCTATCCTGGCATATGCTGCAGACTTTCCTAAAATATCTTAAAGTTTCACATGCTCCAAATAAACAGTACCTTGCCTTGGTGTACCTTGTGCATCTTGCTAAGCAGCCCCAAGCCTGGTACTAGTGACAGCCATCTTTAGTTCATATCTTAGCTTCTCCCAAGCACCTCCAAGCCCAGCACAAGTGAAAATCATTTTCAGATCACTTGGTAGCTCATATTAACTGGCCCTAAGCAGAGTACAGTCAATGGCTGAACTCGACAACAGAACCACTCAGAGGCCCCAGAACCAACACACCTGGTGACCAATTTCAGACCACACTAGAGCACCACCCTACCACCTCTACAAAAAGACACACTGAAAGGGCAGACTGGGGAGGCACCAGAGCTCTGCTGAACTGAATCTGGCTCCACAGGGTCAGTCCTTACTCAACGGCTCCTCCACTGTAGCCATAGCCAGTTCTCACAACCAATCACCCAGAGGGTCAATCCCTCCCATTAATGTGGAAACAGCAACCAAGACTTAACTACAATGGGAGAGCACACACCACCAACACATACCTGGAGCATCCAGTTCATGTGACCAGGAGACTAACCACTAGACCCCACAGGACACCTACTGCATAAGGTCACTCTACTAAGACTGGAAAACACAGCAACTTTACCTAATATATAGAAACAAACACAAGGAGACAGCCAAAAACGGGGAGATGAAGAAACAAGTTCCAAATGAAAAAACAAAAAAACAAAAAAAACAACAACAAAAACAGAACTAAGCTCCAGAAAAGAACTAAAAAAAAAAAAAAAAAAAGAAAATTAATCTTCCAGAAGCAAGGTTAAAAACCTGGTTATAAGGATGCTGAATGATCACAGTGAGAGCTTCAATTGAGATAGGACACCAAAAAATGGAGAAAGAAAACATTTTTTTAAAAGAGTCATCAATGAAGAATACAATAACAGAAATGAGGCATACATTACAGAGAATCAACAAATTAGATGAAGCAGAAGACTGAATTAGCAATTTGGAAGCGAATGTAGCAGAAAACACCTAATCAGAACAGCAAAATGAAAAAAGAATTTTAAAAATGAGGATAGTTTAAGGGGCTCCTGTGACAACATCAAGGGTAAAAACATTTACATCATAGGGATATCAGCTTGAGAAGAGAGAGAAAACAAGAAATTGAAAACCTATTTGAAGAAATAATGATGGAAAACTTCCCTAACCTGGTGAAGTTATTACACATATAAGCCCAGGAAGCACAGAGATTTCAAAAAATGATGAACCCAAACAGGCCCACTCCAAGACACTTCATACTTAAAATGGAAATGGTTAAAGACAAAAAGATAATCTGAGCAGCAGCTAGAGAAAGGCAATTAGTTACCTGTAAGGGAGCTCCCATAAGACTGTCAATTGATTTCTCAACAGACACTTTGCAGGCCAGAAGGGATTGGCATGAAATTTATTCAAAGTGATGAAAAGCAAGGACCTACAACCAAGATTACCTAGCAAAGACATCATTGAGAATCAAAGGAGAGATAAAGAGCTGCCTGTCAAGAAAGAGCTAAAGGAGTTCATTACCACCAAACCATTATTACAAGAAATGTTAAAGGAACTTCTTTAAGAAGAAGAAAAAAAGATATAAAAAATATGAATAATAAAATGGCAATAACTACAAATATATCAATAATTGCTTTAAATGTAAAAGGATTAAATGCTTTAATCAAAACATATAGGGTGGCTGAATGGACAAGAAAACAAAACTCATGCATATACTTCCTACAAGAGGCTCATTTCAGATTGAAAGACACATACAGACTGAAGGTAGAGGGATGGAGAAAGATATTTCATGAAAATGGAAAAAAAAAAAAAAAAAAAAAAAAACTAAAGTAGCAATACTTATACCAGACAAAATAGACTTTGAAACAAAAACTATAACAAGAAGCAAAGAAGAACCCAATAATCCCATTTCTTTGTATTTATTTGAAGAAACCCAAAACACTACTTTGAAAGTAAATGTGCACCCATATGTTCATTGCAGCATTGTTTACTATAGCCAAGATATAGACGCATTCTGGGTGTCCATTAATGGATGAATGGATAAAGAATAGGAAGTACATATGTACAATGGAACATTACTTAGCTATCAAAAAGAATAAAATTTCGGCATCTGGAACAACCTGGGAGGGCACACACTACCCACATAAGGGACATAGCTGAAGGTACATACCTGAAAGTTATTGTACTGATGGAGTATGTCAGACAGAGAAAGACAAATGTCATATTATTTCATTTAATGTGGTATCTAGTGAACATGATAAACAAATAATCAAAGAGAATCAAGCTCATAGATACAGAGAGCACTATGATGGATCTTTTTGGGGGGTCTGGGGCAATGGGTTAAGGGAAGAAAGGATGATGAGGTACAAATTGGTAGTTACAAAAGAGTCATGGAGATGTAGAGTATAGCAGGGGAATATAGTCAGTAGTACTGTAATAAATATGTATGGTGTTATGTGGGTACTGGATTTATCAGGGTGATCACTTCATAAGTTGTATAAATGTCTAATCACTATGGTGTACACTTGAAACTAATATAATATTATATGTCAACTACAATTGAAAACAAATTTTTAAGAAAAGAAAAATACACTGCTGGTACTGGGGAAAAACAAAAAACAAAAACAGTACATGAGTTAAAAGTCTTTTATTGGCTACTTTAATTAGACTTTTGCCCTACGCTGATGAAGTAGAACTTGTTGCTGGAAGTCAAATGATTTTTCTACACCAAACAATCTTTTCAAAATGGTATGTAGAAACAACAACAAAATAGAAGCAAACATAGATGTCACATAGCTAATTAAAGCAATTATATTGAAAGACTAGAAACACTGGATTTATATAATTCTGTGTGCAATTTCTAATTGTACAACTCTCTAACAGTCACAGTGAAAAATTACGTCTGTGATGTTAAGTTCTTCATTATGTGAAGTATACAAGTATAAATAAATTTTCTTTACAAATTATTATTAGAACAAATTTATATAAGTTGGTATTTTATCAGGTATATAGTGGGTGTAAAATAGATTGAAACTATTATACTGTGTGAGATGATAAAATTTTATTTTGTGAATTTTTTGACAAAGAACTAAGATTTATGTTTGTTTCATGTCATTTTTCTTAGCACTAAAAATCGAAACAGAAATATTTTCCTTGCCTAACTTACACAGGAGAATTTCTAGGAGGTAAGTGGTCTAGAGCATGGTGTAAAATTATCTCCAAGGAAAGAAAAATATGAAACTTACCTTTAAAATGCTTGAAGGTTCATTTTGAATTTTGGAGCCAGCATATATGAGTTATATGTTTAATACTTAATCTTTCAAAAGATGACTCAGAAAGTTGCATTTTAGAATGTGGTCGAAAGCAAGAGAAGGTTAGCCAATACTTCATACAGAAGTATTCTGTGTCCTTGGTGAAAGATACTTCGCTCACGGACTCTGACGGACCTGATGGTGATGATCTGTCATGACCATCGCAAGCCTGATAGAAACTTTAAAGAAGACACCCTATGGTATTGAAGCAAGGCAAATTCCTCCTAAGTGAAAATGTTCTGTGAGAAATACAGTGACTGATATTGGCAGCTTGATGTTAACTTATCGGGGAGCAGAAGGAGTTGCCATTTTGGACCCAAATGATTTTATCATGTGAAGTACCTATCATGAATCAGGTGATAATCTGATTAAGGTAGCCATATACCTCAGTTTGGCCAGTACAGAAATGGTTTATACTCAGGGCCTCTGCATAGTTGTTAATCATCTCCCTTTACACTCAAAAGTGTTTTGACAAGGTAATAAGTATAGGTCATCCTATCTGTTGTACTTCAAACCATAAAGACGAGTTTGCCTCATATAACACTTCCATCAAATTGAAGAAGTATATGAAGCATTTGGCCTTGACACATCCTGCATGTCCAAACAGTATTTTGAACCACTTTTTCCTGAGAATTATGAGTCTATCATCATTTATTCTTTGTATTGTATCTTATACAACATTGTTTTGAATAAAGGATTCCACATTACATTTAAGGAGGACAATGGACTAATGCCATTGGAAATTCTTGATGTTATTAAAGACTTGAAGGGAGAAAAAAGCAGTGGTTAAGAGCCTACGTTTTATGAAGAGATTACTTGAGTTCAAATTCTCAGTGTTATAAACTCTTAACTTAGGCTTATAAGATAAACTAACTCTTACAAGGTATGTACCCTGGGTGACTTATTTTATCTCTCTGTGCTTTATTTTTCTTATCTGCAAAAACTATGACTATGATACTGTATATAGGATTATTGTGGGGAATAAATACATTGATATATGTAAAGTTCTTGGAACTGTGCTTGGCATATAGTTAGCACTTGATGATTTTCTATCATTATTATCATATAATAGTCTTCTGAAAAATTGAAATTGTTTATTGAAGATCTAGCTATATTGTGAACTGAGAAACAAATTAACAGTTCCCACTTTTCTGGAAGATACTGTCTTCTATTCTGCACAATAGCTCTGTTTTAGCAACCTTTATATAGCACAAATAGATAGGTACATGAAATAAGTAACGGGATTTGGGATCAAGGGAAAAATATCTGTCTATTACATCTATTCACCTATTCTTAAAATGATTTTTTCCCATTCTGGTGCATCTCTGCTCTGTTTCAATAGATGTTTTATTAACCCAAGGGAGGAATACTTCCACCACTAGACTCAATAAATTATACTACTTCACCCAGAAGCTGAATTTGTCACACAGGGCTATTTCAGGCTTCTTATAATTCAGAGAAGGAAGTGAAAAGAGAGCACATAGGGAACCAAAGTTTGTAACATACATTGGGTAAGGGCACTTCCTTTGAAATCCTTTGTCCAGGGTTAAAAACTATAGCACCTGCATTGTTTATAGGCAGAGAGCTGATTTCTGAAAAATGAAGTTTTGTTGCACCTGAATAGCAAAATAGGGACCAGCTGAGACAATGTCTAAAGGCAGAGACATAGCAGCATGCAGACGTAGGACCAAATTTGTAAAGGAGTTAAGTGTTTGTCAAAACGGATTTATCTTCATACTTCATATATGTGTATTTTGTAATACAAAAAATAAGCCTGTTTGTAATATATGTAAATATAGCTTTATTTATCAAATATACATATAACATATATACATATATTTTGTTCTAAATGTTCATCTATCTATCTATCTATCTATCTATCTATCTATCTATCTATAGCAAAAGTTGAAAGAATAAATCGGAGAAATAGAAAAATTAACAATCATCCTATTTGAATATTGTAATACATCTCTTAATATAATGATGAATTTTAAGCCAATATTAGCAAATGGCATCTATTCATGTATGAAATTCACAGAACATCATGATCAAGTGGGCTTATTTCAGCTGTGCAGGGTTGTCATTCAAAAATCAATTAAAATTAACATTTATTTATTAACCCAGTTAACTAGGGCTTAGCCAGTATATAGAATATTTAAATAATGTTAAGACAAAATTGAATCAATTAGTGTTAGGGTTTTTTATTTTTATTTTTTTAAGGTTGAAATTCATGTAACATAAAGTTAACTATTTTAAAGTACAAAATTCAGTGACATTTATTATATTAACAACTGTTTCCATTCCAAAACATTTCATTACACCAAAGAAACCCTGTATCTAGTAAGCAGTGGCTGTCCATTTCCCCTTTTTCCAGCCTCTAGCAACCACTAATCTGCTTTTGGTCTCTATAGATTTACTATTCTTGATATTTCAGACACCTGGAATCATACTAGTAAATATGTGATGTTTTGTGCCTGGCTTATTTCACTTAGCATAATGTTTTTGAGGTTCATACAGATTGCAGCATGAATCAGTATGTCGTGTTTTTTTTTTATGGCTGAATAATATTGCATTGTATGGATATACTATATTTTGTTTTATCCAATTTTTGACTATTATAAATGATGTTGTATGAAGATTTATATACAGTTGTTTATTTGAATACCTATTCTCAATTATTTGTGTATATTACATTCAAAAGCTATACCTAGGAGTAAATTGCTATATTATATGGTGAACTTTTGTTTTACTTTTTAGGAATCTACCAAATTGTTTTCTAAAGTTTCTGTTTCATGAAACAGCAAAGTATGATGGTTCCAATGTCTTCACATTCTCACTAACCCTTGTTATCTTTTTTATTCTTTATAGATGTTCTAGTAGGTGTGTGGGGACAGAGCCCCAGAAAGCATTTTCCAGGCTCTCGGCCTCACATAGAAAGCTGCTGGCTCAGGTAGTAAATGGCCATCAACTGTGATTGGATGGCCATCAGCTGTGGCTAGTTGGCCGTCAGCTGTAACCAGTGATCCATTGGACACTAATATAACTGCCATGGCTAGGCCAGCAGAAAAATGGGGGCTAGCAAGAAGATGGTGGCTGAGCCTGCAACCGGCGCAGTGAGGGTTGAGAATTGTGTGGCTCCTGTTTCCTGTTTCTCCAACCCAGCCGCCAGGAAGAATATAGTAGTATGACTCCCCTACCTATGGCTCTGTGGGTGTTCCTTTTTGGCCTCACCATGTCCTGCGTTCTTATGTTGGGAGCGGGAGCAGAGACCCTGCCTGATGACTCCCTGCATGACCAGGTGTAAATTCATATCTCATTGTGGTTTTTATTTGCATTTCATAATGAACAGTAATGTTCAGCATTATTGCAAGTGCTTATTGGTTACTTGTATATCCTCTTTGGAGAAATATCTATTCAAGAACTTTGCCCATTTTTTAATTGGCTTATTTGCCTTTTATTGTTGAGTTGGCTTCATAAAATGAGTTAGGAATTATTCCATCCTCTTCTATTTTGGGGGAGCATTTGGGAAGGTTGGTGTTGATTCTTCATTAAATGTTTGGTAGAATTCACTGATAAATCCATTTGGTTCTAGGCTTTGTTGGGAGGTTTTTGTTTTTGTTGTTGCTGTTTTAATTAATCATTTGATTTATTTAATGTTATAGTCTGTTAATATTTTATATTGCTCTCTGAGTCAATATTTGTAGTTTGTGTGTTTCTAGGTGTTGTGTTTTTTTTTTTTTTTCATTTCATCTAGGTTATCTAATTTGTTAGCATAAAATTGTTCAAAATATTCTGTTTCTTTATGTCTTAATTCTATAATGTCTGTAATGTCTCCATACCCATTTCTGATTTTAGTAATTTGAGTCTCCTCTTTTTTTCTTAATCATCTAAGATAAAGACTTTTAAATGTTACTGATCTTTTTCAAAGAAACATTTCATTTTACCAAATTTATCTGTTGCTTTTCTCTTTTACATTTTGTATCTAGTACACTCTTTAATATTTTCTAACTTCTGCTAGGTTTGCATTTAGTTTGCTCCTTTTTTCAAGTTCCTTAGGATATAGAGTTATTATTCATTTCAGATCTGTCCTTAGTATAGGCATTTTCAGCTATGAATTTCCCTCTGAGCATAGTGGACAATGCATCCCACAAATATTGGCGTATCGTGTTTTATTTTTATTTGTCTCAAAGTATTTTCTAATTTGCTTTGGGATTTACTTATTACCTAATAATAATTTTGACCTATTGAAAATTTCTGGTTTTCCTTTGATGTCTAGTTTCACTCCATAATGGCCACAGAAGATACTTCGTATAACCTCAACTTTCTAAAACTCACTGAGATTTTTTGGGCTTAATATATGTTGTGCCCTAAGAAATACACCATATGCACTTGAAAAGAATGTGTTTTCTGCTTTTTATGAGTGGGATAGATAGATAGATAGATAGATAGATAGATAGATAGATAGATAGATGATAGATAGATAGATAGATAGATAGATAGATAGATAGATAGATAGATAGACAGAGAGACAGACAGATAGATCAAATAATATGGTGAATGTTTAAATTTAAAAAAAAAAATCCAGTAAAAGACACATTGCCATTAATTCTTCTTAAAATACTTACCCTTGCTTTGAACACACTTATCCCATTGGTCTTGCCACATTGTGAAGCAGTCCTCTTTGGTGAGTGTCTTTAATTGTGCATTCATGGCTGCACAATGTCCTGCATCAATTCAAAATGTTTACCTTTCATGGTCATTTTGACTTTGGGGAAGAGCCAGAAGTTGCATGGTGCCAGATCCAGTGAATAAGGTGGAAGAGGACACATGGTAATGTTTCTGTTTGACAGAAATTGCTGTACCAGAAGTGACGTGTGGCATGGAACCTTTACATTGTGATCACAAAATACCATGAATGCTGCTGCTGAGTGCCATCCTAAGGAAAGACAGGGATTTTCAATATGGATAGTGGTGCATTGACCCTTAGTGACAGTGTGTGACAAGTTTCAACTTGCTCAGTGCAGTCAGTCAGGTGTGAGCTACAGTTGAGAGAAAGTGTGTTTTTAAGTGTGCCATAAATCATCCTCCATCATGACAATGCTCCATGTCACAGATCACTTCTGGCATATGGCAATTTCGGTCAAATAAAAATGTTACAGTGTGTCTTCATAGACCTTATTCACCAGATTCAGCACCATGCAACTTCTGGCTCTTTCCCAAAGTCAAAATGCCACAACAGCACAACTAAAGACACTCACAAAAGAGGACTTCCAGAACTGCTTCAGAAAATGGCAAGAATGATGAAATAAGTGTGTTTGATGTGACAGGGAGTATTTTGAGGGTGATTAATGACAATATGTCTTTTACTTTAATAATTTTTTTAAACATTCACCATATTTTTCATTGTACCATATATATGAGGTCTGACAAGTAAGTTCGCGAATTGTTTCAACAATGTTGCTAAACTTTTTTGCTATCAGAGGGATTATTTATTATGAATTTGTACCAACTGTATAAACAGTTAACCAAGTTTACTATTTTAAAGTGTTGATAATGCTTCATGAAAAAGTTGGACGACCTGAAGTTTTCTCCAATTCCTGGCTCTTGCATCATGACGATGCACCAGCTCACATGGCACTGTCTGTGAGGGAATTTTTAGCCAGTAAACAAATAACTGTATTGAAACACCCTCCCTACTCACCTGATCTGGCCATAAATTACTTCTTTATTTGTTCAAAGATAAAGAAATAATTGAAAGGAAGACATTTTGATGACATTCAGAACATCAAGAGTAATACAATGACAGCTTTGATGGCCTTTCCAGAAAATGAGTTCCAAAATTTCTTTGATGGGTGGACTAGGCACTGACATCTGTGCATAGCTTCCCAAGGGGAGTACTTCTAAGGTGATCATAGTGATATTCAGCAATGAGGTATGTGGCACTTTTTCTAAGATGAGTTCACAAACTTAATTGTGTGTGTGCATGTGTGTGTGTGCGCGCACACGCGTGTGTGTGTGTGTGGTCATCTCATCATGGGTATTTATGTTTTTCATCAAATTTGAAAGGTTTCAGCATCATTTCTTCAAATCTTTGTTTTGTCCCTTTATCACTCACCTTTCCTTCTGGGACACCGATAAAGCTTATGTGGATATACTTGATGGTAACCCACAGGTCTCTTAGGCTCTATTCATTTTTCTTAAGTCTTTTATTTTTTCTTCTCCTTAGACTGGGTCATTTTAATTGGCCTATCTTCAAGTTCACTGGCTATTTCTTCTGCCTGCTAGAGTCTGGAGTTGAAAACATCTAGTGATTTTTAAATTTTAGTTAATGTAACTTTTCTTACCAGAACGTCTGCTTGGTTCATTTATATACCTCCTGTCTCTTTATTGATATTCACTCTCTGTTGAAGCATCATTCTCTTGGTTTCCTTATAGTTTTTTTGTCCATACTGTTCTTTAGCTCTTTGAATATACTTAAAAGTGTTGGGGTAAGGACTTTTTCTAATAAATTCAATGTCTGGTCTTCCTTATATACTGTTTCTATGAATGGACCATGTATTATTGTTCCTTGTATGCCTCACATATATTTTTTGAAAACTAGACATTTAAAACATTATAATATGGCAACACTTGTAATCAGATTCTTCCACTCCTCATTGTTTCGTATTGCTTGCTGTAGTGGTCGCTGAAGCCTTTCTTCATTTATCTTGGGGTCAGATAGTTGTTTGACAAAGATTTCCTTAAATGCATGAAACCACAAAAACAATAAAATAAAATAAGGGGGTGGGAACCACCACCACAACAACAACACTCAGTCTTTGAAAATTGGCTCTGTGTTGGGGCACTCTGCTAACACTTAAAAATAAATAAATAAATAAAACTCTGCCTTAGCATTATCTTCTTATGTACGGGGAAACTAAAAATCAGCCAGAGGTAAAAAGCTTATGATCTCTCAAGTCTTTTCTGAGTATGTCACAGGCATGTATGTGGCTATCTAGATTCTCCATTATATGTGGGAACTTTTCAAAGCCTTGCTTTTCCCTTAAAGTAATTCACTTCCCAGATTTTTCTACCAAGATTTTGGCATGACTGTTGTTTTCCCTAACTATAAGTTTTTGCCCCTCTTGGAAGATTATTTGTCTATCAATGTTTTCTAGGAGTGTCCTCTGCTTAGCTTTGTTTTCTGTCCTGAGAGAGGTTCAATGCTAGGTAGTACAAAAGCAATTACCTTATTTTGATTGTTCAGATAACTCACAAACAGACTTTAAAAATAAAAATAAAAATAATTGCTGGTGAACAAGTTTATTTTGCTATCTCACATCAGGGACACCAATTGCTGTTTTCAAGACTATTGCCATGTTGAGGATGTGGGCCTAAGTTAAAATATCCAAGTCTCTTATTTTTCCTAATTAAACATTCACCAGGTTGCTATAGACCTTTGATATTTTTCAGAGTCCTGACAAAGTTTATTCTGACACTTTCTGCTCATATTTTGGGGTTTGTATGGAAGGATAGGCCCTCAGGATTCCTTATTCCACTATTTTTACTGATATGACTAAATTGAGTAGTTTTTTCTGTGTATCAAACCATTCCAATTATTAATAGCTTATACCTAAGCATTAATTTAGCATATAATTCTGCAAATTTTCAATTTGGGCTGGACTCATTTGGGCAGTTCTTCTGGTCTGGACCAAACTCAGCTAATCTTCTTGAGGCTAAGGTTCATAATGCAAAATGAATATGCTGATTTCTGTTGGGAAAAGGAAACCACAGTCCCATCCCTGACTAATTGCATGGAAAATTAGACAGCAACTCTTAATTGGAGAACACCATTCCTGGAGTAACAATGGAGGTTGAGTCGAGAAACTGGACTTCTACACAAATCTGTCAGTAATTAAAGGTAACATCACCTCTCCCTGTTGCAACTCTATCAAAGGAAGCTGATTAAAACAGAAAGTTTAAATAAGATGCAGAGTTTCATAACATAATATCCGAAATGTCTAGGTTTAAATTGAAAATCACTCCTCATATCAAGAACCAGGCTATATGCAACTGAATGAAAAAATATGCTCAATGGGTGAAAGTACTGAAACAACAAAGACTTATCAGATAAAGATTTTCAAGGAGCCGTCATCAGAATTCTTTAATAAACTATTGTGAAAACACTAGAAACCAAACAAACAAACACAAAAAAACCTGAAATCTTCAGGAAAATAATAGAGCATCTCAGCAAAGAAATAAGAGATATGAGAATGAACCAAATGCAAATTGTAGAACTCAAACATCCAGTACAAAATAGAAATTCAATCAGTGGGCTCAAAAACAAAATGAAGGAGAGAGAGGAAAGAACTAGTGAACTTGAAGATAGAATAAAAGTATATATACTCTGTGTGTGTGTGTGTGTGTGTGTGTGTGTGTATATACAATCTGAATAACAAAAAGAAAATAGACTGTAAAAAGAAATCTCAGGGACCCTTGGGACCAGAAAAAAATCTAGCGTTCATATTTTTTTGAGTTATGAACTGAAAGGGGAAATAATATGGGGATAAAATTATGTTCAAAGAAATATGTCTGAAAACTTTTTAAAGATTTGCAAAAGACATAAACCTACATAATCAAGAAGCAGAGCAAATGACAAAATTATATATTCAAATAATCCAACATCCAACACCTCATATTAAACCTATGAAAATAAAGACGGACAAATCTTGAAAACAGTGAAAGAAACCTAGCCTATAAGCAAACAAACAAACAAACAAACAAACAGTTCAAATGTCAGTAGATTTTTCAAGAAAAATGGACTCCAGCAGGGAGTAGCAGAATCTTTTTTTATCATTGTGAGAGAAAATAACTGTCAATTCAGAATTCTATATTCATTGAAAATATCCTTTAGGCATAAGGGAAAAGTTAAGTAAATAAAAAATAAGAAAATTATTGCCAGCATGCCTACTGTAAAAGAATGACTAAAATGATTTCTTTGAACAGAAAGCAAAGAAAAAAAAGATATATTGAACATTAGGAAGGAAGAAAGACTATAGTATGTACATATACGAGTAAATACAGTAGACATTTCTTATCCTAATGAGTTTTCTAAATTATGTTTGCCTGTGGAAGCAAATATAATACTATCTGAGGTAGTTCTAATGTAGATAGATGAAATAGTTAAGATATTTATGCTATAAATGAGGGACATAAAATAAAAGAATGTAAAAAGCGATTAAGTTTTTATACTTTAGTTGAACTGGTAAAGAGATCACATCAGTAGACTGTGATAAGCTATGTATATGTTATGTGATACTTGGAACAACAACCAAAACAAATATGCAAAGAGATATGCTCAGAAACACTACTGAAAATAAAAATTGAATTCTAAAAAATCTGCAAAGAGATACACACACAGAAACACTATTGATAAAAAAATGGAATTTTAAAAAACTTTCAAATAACCCACAGTAAGTCAAGAAAAAGTAAACAGAGAACTATATACCAAAGAAAAACAAATGGCATACTTAAGAATTCTTATATATCAATAATTACATTAAATGCAAATGTCTAAAATCACCATTAAAAATTATGACCAAAATACATATTGTCTAGAAGATATCACATCAAATACAAAGGTAGACACAGTTTGAAAGTAAAAGGATGAAAAAAGTTATATTATGCAAATATTTAAAAGAAAACAGGAGGTATTATATTAATGTTAGGTAGAGCAGACTTTAGAGCAAATAAATTTACGTGAGACAGAGATGGACATTATACAAGGTGTGATCAAACAATACATTGAATGGTTAAATTGAGAAAAAAAAGAGTAAAAGATATATTGACATTAATCCCCCTCAAAATACTCCCCCTTACTTTGAACACACTTATTCTATTGTTCTTACCACTTTCTAAAGCAGTTCTGGAAGTCCTGTTTTGTGAGTGTCTTTAGTTACGCTGTCATGGCTGCCTTGATGTCCTGAATTCATTTTGACTTTGGGGAAAAGCCAGAAGTCCCATGGTGCCAGATCCAGTGAACAAGGTGGATGAGGAAATGCTATAATGTTTTTATTTATTTATTTATTTGTTTGTTTGTTTGTTTTATTTATTTTTCTTTTTCTTCTAAATTTTATTGGGGAATTTTGGGGAACTGTGTTTCTCCAGGGCCCATCACCTCCAAGTTGTTGTCCTTCAATCTAGTTGTGGAGGGCACAGCTCAGCTCCAAGTCCAGTCGCTGTTTTCAGTCTTAGTTGCAGGGGGCTCAGCCTACCATCCTATGCGGAAATTGAACTGACAATGTCATTGAGAGTTCACACTCTAACCAACTGAGCCATCTGGCTGCACTTGCAATGTTTCTATTTGATAGAAATTGCCGTATAACAGAAGTGATGTATGACATGGAGCCTTTCCATTGTGATCATAAAACACAATGAATGTTGTTGCCAAGTGCCATCCAATGGAAAGGGAGGGATCTTCGATATGGGAAGCAGCACTTCCAACCTTAGTAATAATATCTGATAAGTTTCAACTTGTTCAATGCTGTCAGTCAGGTGTGAGCTACAGTTGAGCGTAGGTGTGTTTTAACATGTGTCGTAAATCACCCTCCATCATGACAATGTATCCCGTCACATATTGCTTCTGGTATACAGCAATTTCTGTCAAATAAAAACATCATGATGTGTCCTCATCCACCTTATTTCACCAAATCTGGCACTTGTGACTTGTGGTTCTTCCCCAAAGTCCAAATGACCATGAAAGGTAAATGTTTTGAATTGATTCAGTATATCAAGGTAGCCATGACAGCGCAACTAAAGACCCTCAATAAAGAGGACTTCCAGAACTGCTTCAGAAAGTGGCAAGAAAAATGGGATAAGTGTATTCCAAGTGAGGGGGTGTATTGTGAGGGGGATTAATGGCAATGTTTGTTTTACTGTATATTTTGTTTTAATTTAAATATTCACTGCACTTTTTGATCACATCTCATATAATGATTAAACTGTCAATCCATCAAGAAGACATAGTAATCCTAAATGTGTATGTACCAAACAATGGAGCTGCAAAACATATGAAGCAAAACTGATAGAAGTGAAAGGAGAAAACACAAATACATGGAGAATTCAAGACTTCACCCTCTCTATAATTGATAATACAGCTTGACAGAAAATTAGCAAGGATGTAAAAGAACTCAACAATACCATCAAAAAACAAAATCTAATTAACAGTTATAGGACTCTTTATCCAACAATAGTGGAATACACTTTTTTTTCTGAGTACTCATAGGATATAGAACAAAATAAATCATATCCTAAGTAATAAAACAAGCTACAACAGATTTAAAATAATTAAAATCATACACAGTTTATTATTTGACCACAATAAAATTAAATTAGAAATCAATATTCATAAAGATAACAGTAAAATCTCCAAACATGTGGAAACTAGAAAAAACATTTATTTATTTATTTGTTTGTTTGTCTGTTTATAAATTTTTATTAAATTTGTTAGGTGATATTTGGTAGTAAAATCATATAGGTTTCAAGTCTACAATTCTATAATACAACATCTCTCTTTTGCATTGTGTGTTCCACCACCCAGATCCAATTCTCCTTCCATCACCATATATTTGACCTCTTTACCCTCTTCTACCACCGCTCCCCCCTTACTCTCCGGTAACCGTTACACTGTTGTCTGTATCTATGAGTTTTTGTTCATTTGTCTTGTTTGTTTGTTGCTTTCAGTTTTGTATTCCACATATGATTGAAATCAAGTGGTTCTCAACTTTTTTTTCAGACTTATTTTGCTTAGCATGATAATCTTAAGATCCATCCATGTTGTTACAAATGGCATTGTTTCTTAAGGCTGAGTAATATTTCATTGTATATATGTACCACCTCTTCTTTATCAAATCATCCATTGAAAGACTCTTTGGTTGTTTCCATGTCTTGGCCACCATGAGTAATGCTGCAATGAAAATAAGGGTCCATATATTTTACAACAAACCGTCAGCTAATATCATACTTAATGGAGAAAAACTGAAAGCTTTCTTTCTATGATCAGGAACAAGACAGGGATACCTCATTTCACCACTGTTATTCAACACAGTATTAGAAGTCTTAGCCAGAAAAACATGCTTTTAAATACTCCATGGATCTAAAAGAAAGTTTCAAGGAATTTTTTTTTAATTAAAAATGGATAAACATGAAAATGTAACATATTAAAAATTGCAGGACAAAAGTCAACTAGTGCCATGAGAGAAATATGTAGAACTAAATGCACACTTTAGGGAAGAGAAAAAGTCTTATATCAATCTGAACTTCATTTCAAGAATGTGGAAAGAGCATAGCAAAATAAATAAAAAGCAAGCAGAAGGAAGGAAATAATAAAAATAAGACTAGAAATAAAAGAAATTGAAAAGAGAATAGAGAAAACAGTAAAGCAAAGAGTTGTTACTTTGAAAAGATCAATAAAATTGACAAACCTCCAGCAAAACTGAGAGAGAAAGAGTAAGAAAAAATTACTAATGTTGGGGATGAAATAAGGGATATTACTAAAGAACTTGTGTGTATCAAACTGATAAATAATAATGCAGAGTGATTCTAAAAACATAAATTAGATGACTTAGATGAAATTGATCAATTTGTCCTAAAGCACAAATTACCACAACTCACACAATATAAAACAGATAATTTGAGTAATTGTATAACTATCAAAGAAATTGAAATAGTAATTAAGAAACTCTCAAACAAAAATTACTGGGCTAGATAACTACATATTCAAAATTCACTATAATTTACTGTATTAATAGGCTACAACAGAAAAAAATCTTGTATGAAAATGCATAGAAAGAGCATTTGAAGACATTTAACATAATTCATAATAAAATATCTCAGGCAAAAGAAAAGAATAGTGGAGAACAAATTCTAGAATAAACCATCCGTTAACATTATACTGTATGATGAAAAACTAAATGCTTTACCTCTAAGATAGAAAACAAGAGAAAATTTCCATTCTTATTATTCCAATACACCACATTGCCACAAGTTCTTGACAGTGCAATAAGTTTAGAATAAAAAAAAAAAATAAAAAGCATAAATACTAGGAAGGAAGAACTAAAATTTTATATTTCCAGGTAATATGACTGTCTAAGTACAAAATTCTATGAAATTTACAAAAATCATTCAAGAATGAATGCATGCATTTTTCAGATTGCAGACTACAAGATAAATATATTACAAAAATAATTTTTTAAATAGAAATGGACATGTGCAACCCACACAAACACTTATAAAATACTTGTGTAAATTTAACAAAACATGAGCAGAGCTTGTACACTGAAAACTACAAAACACCAATGGAAGAAATAAAATAATAACAAATAGAGGAACAGACCGTGTTTATGGATTGGAAAATTCAATAGCAAAAATTTGCTCTAAAATTACATACAAGTTTAACTCAATTCTTATGAAAATATCAAAAAGAATTTTGCAGATATAAGCAAGATTATTCTATTTATTATTTAAAAGTAGCTAAAATAATTACAGAAAATAATAAAATGGGACACATCAATCTACATATTTCAAGACATTACCTAGTCACAGTAATAAAGATACTGTGGGAGGGGATCCAAGATGGCAGAGTAGATAAACTCTGTGTTTGCCTCTTCCTGTGACCACATTAAAATTACAATAAAATTATGGAACAATCAACCTGGAGAACCATCTGAAGACGAGCCAAACAGTAGTCCTACAACTAAGAGTATAAAGAAGAGACTGGTAGGAGAGGCGGAGATGGGAGGCAGTCTGGCGTTGTGGTGGTTGAGAACTGGGAGAGATATCTCAATCACAGAGGTTCCCCCAGAAACATAAGAGACCCCAGACCCACACTGGGCTCCCAAGCCCACAGTACCAGTGATGAGAAGCAGAGCTCCCACAAAACTGGCTGTGAAAAACAATGGGGGTTATGACCATATCCAGGAGAAAAGGAAGGCAGCAGGAAAACCAGATGTCCTCTTAAATGGCTCATGCATAAACTCACTGGCTCACAAACATTCATGTTCACCCTGGGCTCTGGTGGAGGTCCGGTGACTCAAGAGGCGACTCAAAAAGCATCAGAGACATACAAGGAGAGACTGAGTTGTGTGGCTTGATGGAAAGAACTGGAGGAATAGTCACTATTTTCGCTATGTAGAATCAGTCTCCCATGCAGTCAATTGGGGATGGTGGGGGCATCTTTCTTGTGTTGAGCCCTCCCCAACATGGTCAAATCTGATTCTGCAGTGGTCAGGTGAGCTCTGCTCACTCCATCTTGGTGACTACCTAGGACCCCACCTCACCTAAATTGCACAACATCGGCGTCACTTTCTCAGTCAGTAGACAGTCCTGCCATGCTACATTCATTCTTGGATCACTCTTGGGGGACCACAGTCACCAGGCAAGTGGGAGCTAGCCTTGGTGTGCTCTGAGACTTTTCCTGAGTAGCTCCAGACTCAGACCTGGCACCAAACCAGAATCTACATTTACCCAGTGAACATCCCTTGTCCCACCTTAGTGACTCCCTAAGAATTAAAAAAAAAAAAAAAAAAAAATCCCACTTACAATTGCATAAAAAAATATAATAAAATACCTAGGAATAAGTTTAACCAAGGAGGCAAAAGACAAGTACTTAGAAAACTATAAGACACTGAAGAAAGAAATTGAAGAAGATGCAAGTAAATGGAAGCACATACTGTACTCATGTACAAGAATTAACATTGTTAAAGTGTCCATACTACCTGTCGTGTGGGGCGGCCTGCGGGGTCTCAGCTGCTGCTCCCCACATAAGAACGCAGGATATGGTGATGCCAAAAAGGAAAACCAATGGAGCCATAGATGGGGGAATCATACCACTGTATTCTTGCTGGCGGCATCGGCCTCTCGCAATCCGTGTTTGCTAGCTCAGCCACCATTTTCTTGCTAGCCCCCATTTTCTGCTAGCGTAGCCACAGCAGTTATATTAGTGCCCAATGGCTCACTGGTTACAGCTGATGGCCAACTAGCCACAGCTGATGGCCATCCAATCACAGTTGATGGCCATTTACTACCCTAGTGAACACCTTTCCACGTGAGGCCGAGAGCCTGGAAAGTGCACTCCTGGCTCTGTCCCCATACTCCACCCCTACAGGGTCTCGCCTCACAATCTACTCGACAAGCGTCTTCTGTGAGAGTCCCTGTGCCATATTAGCCTATCAGCACCTATGGACGAAAAGAAACAACAGTCTTAGGAACCAACAATGGCAAATCCCTTCCATCTAGGAGGATACACGTTAGCTTTTTCATCTTGCCTGGGGAGCAGGGAATGTCTGCTCCCTCATCCCATAAATGTAGCAGCCAAGCCGAGACTGGCTCTCCAGGGCGCTGTCTGTACCGCCTCCCCAGCTAATGCAACTCAGTGGGAGTGTAAGGGGTGTAGGTTGTGAACTCAGTCACAGCTGGGTTGCTGGCAGCAATGCCCCCGGGGCCCAAAGTTTGCTCAGGTTTTACCCTTTGCTTCAAGATTGGCTGGGCTTGGGGGTTGGGAGGTACATTGTCTCCACTCACTTCCTCCGCCTCTGCCTCAGAGTCTCCACTGTGGGGCCCCTCTTCTAACAGGCGGACCCGAGCTTCCAGTGCTTCCACCTGGTCCGGCACCTGGGCTATTTGATTAAGCGCATTTTCCGTGTTGAGACTCAAGGCCGTGAGGAACATCCAGCCCACGTGGCCGGCTGTAGCCTTCTTCTCCTCTGGCAACCACTCAGCCAGAGCCTGCAGGGCCCTCTCCACGCTGGCCGGAGAGCCATCCATGTCCTCCCACCCCTCCTTGGGGGTCCAACTCCTGAGAACAGTGGCCACGGGACACCCCACATTGTGTGGGAGCCACACGTCCTCCTGCCCAGACTCAGACTCCATTCCTACCTGGTTCGAATGTTGCTCGCCACGCCAGGTGTCTGAGTGGGTGGAGGCCTCCATGTAAGATGTCCACAACCCTTGGAGCCTAAGGCTGCAGCAGATCACCAAAATGAAGGCAAGGCCTTCCATGGCCAAGAAGGTGGTGTGCCAGCTGGAGGCTTGAGTCTCCCAGGCAAACTGTGCCTCCCGTTCCCGGTGTTGCTCCTCATGGGCCTCCCGAAGCTGGGCTCTCACACGCACAAACCGCTCCACGATGCTTCAGTAGGTTTTGACGGGC
The DNA here is from genome assembly GCF_036562045.2 of Rhinolophus sinicus. NCBI lineage: Eukaryota > Metazoa > Chordata > Mammalia > Chiroptera > Rhinolophidae > Rhinolophus > Rhinolophus sinicus. The sequence continues at coordinate 113,494,519 of NC_133751.1, forward strand.
ACCATACCCTGCTTATGAAACTGAGCTTTTATACATGTAAACTGCTCCAGCATATTCTAGAGAGTTTCAGCCAACACCACACCCTGCTCGCTGCGCCATTTGTCGTGTGGGAGACCCTGCTCGCTCTGACATGTGTCATGCGGGGCGGCCTGTGGGGTTTCAGCTCCCGCTCCCCACATAAGAACGTAGGATATGGTGAGGCCAAAAAGGAACACCCACGGAGCCATAGATGGGGGAGTCATTCCACTATATTCTCACTAAATTCCACTAAATTTTTCGCTGGCAGCATCCGCCTTTTGCAATCCGCGCTTGCTAGCTCAGCCACCATTTTCTTGCTAGCCCCCATTTTCTGCTAGCGTAGCCACAGCAGTTATATTAGTGGCCAATGGCTCACTGGTTACAGCTGATGGCCAACTAGCCACAGCTGATGGCCATCCAGTCACAGTTGATGGTCATTTACTACCCGAATGAGCACCTTTCCACATGAGGCCGAGAGCCTGGAAACTGCACTCCTGGCTCTGTACCCACACTACCCAAAGTAATCTTTAGATTCAATGTAAGGACATTTCTCAGAGAACTAAAACAAATACCAAAGACATTTCTCAGAAAACTAAAACAAATAATCTTGATTTTATATGGAACCACAAAAGACCCAAAATAGCCACAGCAATTTTTTTTTAAATTAAAGTGTATTGGGGTGACAATGGTTATTAAAGTTACGTAGGTTTCAAGTGAAATCTGAAGTTACATAGGTTTCAAGTGTAATACATCATCTATATTTCACATTGTGTATTCACCACCCAGAGTCAGTTCTGCTTCCATCACCATATATTTGATTTCACTTAACCTAATCTACCACCCCCCCAATCCCCTTAACCTCTAGTAACCACTAAACTATTGTCTGTGTCTATCAGTTATGTTTCTTTGTCTGTTTGTGTTCTTTTGTTGCTTTCAGTTTTATAACCCACATAACAATGAAATCATATAGTTCTGAAATTTTTCTGTCTGACTTATATCACTTAGCATAATAATCTCAAGATGAATCCACATCATCACAAATGGCACTATTTCATCTTTTCTTATGGCAGAATAGTATACCATTGTGTATATATACAACATCTTTAGCTAAACATCTATTGAAGAACACTTTGGTTCTTTTCATGTCTTGGCTACCATAAATAAAGCTTCAGTGAACATGAGAGAACATATATTTTTACAGACACATGTTTTCAGATTTTTTTGGGTAGAGACCCAGGTAAGGGATTACTGGATCATATGGCAATTCTATCTTTAATTTTTTGAGGAACCACAACACTGCCTTCCATAGCGGCTGCACCAGTCTGCATTTCCACCAACAGTGTATGAGGGTCCCTTTTTCTCCACAGCCTCTCCAACACTTGTTACTATTTGTCTTGTTGATGATTGCCATTCTGACTGGGGTGAGGTGATATCTCATTGTGGTTTTTATTTGCATTTCTCTGATGATTAGTGATGTTGAGCATTTCTTCATGTGTCTATTTGCCATTTGTATGTCCTCTTTGGAGAAATGTCTCTTCAGGTTCTCTGCCCGTTTTTTATTCGGATTGTTCGTTTTCTTGGTGTTGAGTGGTATGAGTTCCTTATACATTTTGGATATTAGATCCTTATTGGAGGCATTGTATGCAAAAATCTCCCATTCGGTTGCTTGCCTCTTTATTTTGCCTATGGTTTCTATTATAGTAAAATAGGACCAGGTCTTATATTAATTTTTGCTCCAAAATATACATTAGAGCTGATGGTCTGGCTAGGTCTTATTTTTGGGGAAACATGGTATTAACAATATAAATGAATTGTGGTATATTCTCACCACAGAATATACACAACTTTGAGAATGTAGAACTGCAGTTACAGGGAATAATCTGGATGTATCACATCAACATAATGGTGAGCAGCAAAAAATGCCAGGACGAAAACGGGGTATTGTTTTGGGCTGAATTTTGCCCCCTCCCAAATTTGTATGTTGAAGTCCTAATTTCCAGAACCCCAGAATGTAACTGTATTTAGACATAAGGTCTTTAAAGAGGTAATTAAGTTAAAACAAGGTCATTAGTGTGGGTCCTAATCCAATATGAATGGTGTCTTTATAAAAAGAGGAAATTATGGCACAGATACATATGGAGGGAAGACCATGTGAAAACACAGAGAGACGATGGCTGTCTACAAGCCAAGAAGAGAAGCTTCAGAAGAAACCAACCCTGCCAGCACCTTAATCTCGGACTCCTAGTCTCCCGAATAGTGAGAAACTAAATTTCTTTTTGTGGAACTACCCAGTGAATGGTAGCTTGTTACAGCAGCCCTAGCAAACTAATGTAGGTATGTACTACATAAGTATGGGCAGATTTTTGTAAACCACAAAAGCTGATTAAATATATCACTATATAATATAGTCAGAATAATGATTACTCTTAGAGAAAATAACTGGAAGAGAATATGACAAGAGTCTTTTGACAAGCTGACCAGGTTCTATTTATTGAGCTCCAGGTACTATTATATAGTATGTTTAGTTGGTGAAAATTCATCAAGCTGTATTTATAGGCTATAAATACAGCTTGATGAATTTTATACATATATATATATATATATATATATATATATATATATATATATATATATATATATATTTTTCAGTTTTTGTAATAATACAAATTGAAGAATATTGAAAGTGGTTACCATTGTGACTTTAGAAGTGAGAGTCATCATCCACAACTTCCTGATTTGGGGAAAGCTAGCCTATATGATCAGTTCTTGGTGAAGATATGACTTTACATTCTCTCCCATGGGAAAGGGCAGTGAGAACCTGTGTGTTGCTGATAATCTTTTCTTAATTGGATGATATCACTATAAATATAGAAAGAAGTATGTACATGTGGTTCGTGTAGTGGATAGAAGACACATGCGTCTGAGAAGCCAAGAGGAAATGTGCCTGGCTGGCTGAAGAGCTTGTCTGATCCTCCTTCCCCTGTGAAAACTACCTGAATACATGGGCAGGCCTATGGTTGCCATGGCCCCGAGGTTGACAATTCCTATTGTTCTCTGTTTGTAGAAATGATTAGTCCAAGACTCCTATGAGATAACCACATGTTTTCTACATCTCCTTTTCTTCTTCTTCTTTTTTTTCAATCCCAGAAACTTGAAGTATTATATAGAAAGGTACAAATATTAAATCATTGTTGCTGACAAATGTAATAGCAACACTGGGGACACAATCGAATGAACTCCTATTGCTGAGAGTCCTGGAACAGTCCTGCTTCCTCCCATTCCCAAGACTTGATAGTGAAAGTTTTTTCTAGGAGACTATAAACTAATAATCCTCCAATCAATTGACTCTTTTGCTTAATTAATCTAGAATCTCTTTATATCTCTTTTAACATAAAGAACTATAACTAGCATGCATGTGTTGGAAATTGTTTTGAAACCTAAATAAATGTGTATAAATGGCTTCATGAACTCTGAGCACATAGCAGCTGTTGTGTAAGGTGTTCCTGTTTTTATGACAAAACTCTGCTCTTCCAATAATTTGCTATATTACAAAAAAAAATAAGACATTACAGAACACAAAAGATTTTTAAGGCATGGAAATTATTCTGTATAATACTTGAATAGTGGATATGTCATTATGTATTTATCAAAAGTCACAGAAGGTACACTGCCAAGCCTGAAACCTAATGTAAACTACAGACTTTTGATGATAATTGGGTATTAATGTAGGGCCAATAATTATAACAAGTATACCACTCTGGTACAGTTTGAGAGGCTGTGTGTGAGTGAGGGCAGGGGTGATATGTACCTTTTTGCTATTAACCTAAGCTGCTTGAAAAAAATCAAGTCTATTTACAAGGGAAAAACAATATAATAGCAAAAAAAGTGTTATTAAACTCTCTGCTTATTCTTTTACTAATTATAATCAGTGGTACTGATTTGACCCGTCTTCACATTTTATGTGAATATTATATAAAACTCAATATACAAATGAAAGGAAAAATGTAATTAAATTTTAAAGTTGATAATATGAAGAGACATGGAGTTCTATTGTTGTCATTTAAACTTTTGTTACTTGAATAGCTCTTCTTGTGCTTCTTGTATATAAAAATATTTTCATGTTTTTTAAAAAAATAGTATATATCACATATTGCATAATGTATTTTTTATAATAAAAAACAGTATAAAACATTGCATTCATTGAATTACAAGGTCTGACAATTAAGTTCACAAACTTGCCACCTTGTGCTTACATTGACAGCATTATACAAACACCTCAGTAAGGTTTTGTAACCTTGGTGTATCAGTGTCTCACATCTGTGTTTACGTCGGCATGTGGTGGTGTCTTGCTGAGTGGCATTCATTATTGTTGTTGCGTGTTTCTGTGTGCCATTGCCAGAATGTCTGAGCTTGAATTAAAACAACAAACAAACATTAAATTTCTTGTTTACTTGGCAAGAGTGGAAGTGAAATCAGGGACATGTTAGTCCAAGTTTATGGGGATGATCCCATGAAGAAAACGGCAGTGTATAAATGGATTAAAAGTTTTTCTGAAGGGAAGAGAATGTATCACTCATGAAGAGAGATCAGGGCAGCCAGTAACGAACAGAACTGATGAAAACATTGCAAAAATTCATCAAATTGTGCATCAAAATCATCAGCTGAGTGTGAGAAGCATAGCAGACCAAGTTAAAATCGATAGAGAAATAAGAAATTTTTAACTGAAAATCTTGGCATGAGAAAGGTGCGTATAAAATTGGTCCCAAAGGATCTCAATGATGAACAAAAGCTAAGGAGAGTTGAAGTTTGCCAAGACCTTTTGGAGACGCAAGACAATGTTTTTGGCCAAGTTATCACTGATGATGAAACATGGGTGTACTACTAGGACCCTGAAACAAAGCATCACATTGCACAATGGAAGTCAGCCAATTCTCCATGACCAAAAAAGTTTCGTAAGTCCAAATGAAGAGTCAAAACGATGTTGCTAAACTTTGTTGATATCAGAGGGATTATTCATTATGAATTTGTACCTACAGGACAAATAGTTAATCAAGTTTTCTATTGGAAGTGCTGAAAAGACCACATGAAAATGTTAGACAAAAGTGACCTGAACTTTTAGCCAACAATGCATGGCTCTTACATCATGACAATGCAACAGTTCACATGACACTGGCTGTGAGGGAGTTTTTAGTCAGTAAATAAATAACTGTACTGGAACACCCTCCCTACTCACCTGATCTGGTCCCCAATGACTTCTTTCTTTACCCAAAGATAAAGGAAATATTGAAAGGAATACATTTTGATGACATTCAGGACATCAAGTGTAATACAACAACAGCAGTGATGGCATTTACAGAAAAAGAGTTCCAAAATTGCTTTGAAGGGTGCACTAGGCACTGGCGTCGGTCATAGCTTCCCAAGGAGAGTACTTCGAAGGTGACCGTAATGATATTCAGCAATGAGGTATGTAGCACTTTTTCTAGAATGAGTTTGCAAATGTAATTGTCAGACCTCCTATAATTAATGCAAAACATTTTATTTAAAGAATAATACTATTTAAATTATCTAGTTATATATTTAGTACTAGAACACTCTAAAATTAGAATAATTTTATAATTAAGAGTAGCACAATGATAGTTAAGAAACATTGCCCACATTATGCTGAGCTCTGTGGTAAAGCAAACTATACAATAAAAAATAATAGACACTGCTTCAACAACTCAAGTGATAATGTCTATGACTGAAAGATATACAATGTGCCAGGTGAGCACTGATAAGGGGTAAGTATATATCTCTGGGAGAATAAATGGCATTTAAATTAACTCTTGATGAACACATTGGTATCTCCTTGGAGAACAAACTCACTAAAGACTTTTCAGGCTGGAATAATCACAAGAATATGTAGAAATATGCTTTTGAGGTAGTGAATAATTAAGTATATCTGGAATTCTGTTGCACTGTTTAAAGTAGCAGAAATGGAACAAGAAGAGGTACAAGTATGCAGGGAACAAATTGTAAAGAACCTAAGTGGCCCCTATTAATGCATTTGGATAATGTCAACATGGATCCATTGTTTACTTTTCAGGTTACAGGTAACATGATCCTGTATGGATTTCAAGTCCAGTGCTTTGGCAGTAATAATGGTGTCACAATCTTCTAGGAAATAAAGGATAACGGCCTGAATTAGTCATGAAAACTAAGAGAAGAAATTGGATTTAGAAAATTCTAAGACAGTAAAATTTGTACCAAATTTGATCAATTGTTGCTTGGTGAGGGAAGAAGTAATTAATGACTTCTAGACTTTAGCTGGATATATGTTGATTATATTACTTGACTACTGAGAAGTAGAAGAGAAAACAGAACCAAAATGTTAAGTATTTAGGGACACATAGAAGCATCTGTGAAGCATGTTGGAGGAAATGGTCTATAGTAGGACTGGCTACACAATTTATGAGGCCCAGTAAAAAATGAAAACACATGGCCCTTGTTTAAGAAATACTGAAAGTTTAAAGACAGTGACAGCAGTGTATTAAAGCAAGCATCGGATTCTTCTGTACATGGGGCCCCCTGTGACTCAATGGACTGAATGCCCATGAAGCTTGCTCTACCAGCAGACAATAGACAACATGGCAGTGAATCGTAGGAGAGAGTACTAAGCTGAAGAAATAGGCTAACAATCAATGGTGTTATAAGTGATAACTGAAGTAATGGGAGAGCTTGCATCTCCTGCAGCAAGAGAAATGCAGGATGCATCCTAGAAAGGTTGCATTTTCAAGGGATTTAAAAACACTAAAGAAAATTTAAAAGCAATGTTCAGCACATGAGAGGAGAATCTATATATTCTAATGTGGAAATTTTGGTTTGTAATTGTGTATCCAGTGCCTAGCACATGGCCTGACACTTTAGGCATATGATAAATGTGTTTGGACTGACTGGATTCAGCTTGACAAAAATATTCAGTTAGTTGGTGTGTAAGACTTTGAAAGATAAAAAGATGGTCTACATAGAAAAATCCAAGAGAATCTATGGGCAAATCTTAGAACTATCTGAGAGAGCTCAGCACAATTACTGATTGCACAGACTTCATAGGAATGGTGGCAGTGAGGTGGTCTTCTTGAATTCTCCTCCGGAATTTACCACAAATTGAACATCTATAACCCATCAAAGGACTCTCTGCTCATCACACAGAACAGCTAAGAGACTTCTACAAGGATTAGTTGAAGGTGGGCAAACTGAACAAGAAGGGGAAGAGGGAAGGGAGCGGAGTGGAGACTGCGGCTGGCATCTGTGGCTGTAGAGACGCAGGGGGTCCCAGACAGAACAAAGACCACAAGAGCCAGGAGGTGGTCTCTTTCCCTGCTTTCCACAGCTGGTCTCTCCTGCCGAGAGAGCAGCATATCCAGCATTTGAGGCAGTAACCTCAGCTGAGACCTCCAGCTGGGCCCTAGGTTGGACAAAGGACATAAACACCATACCTGGGCCCCTCCCCCCACTGTCCCAATCCTACCCTCACCCTTCCAGAGACTCAAGCTGGCCCCTGAACTGAGGAGGAGTGTCAGATTACAGGGGAGCAATAGCGCTCAGGATCTGGGAGGTCCCAGATTACAGCTGTTGTGATCCAGGGAAGAGGCTGGGAAGAGTGTGAAACTGCTGGGCTGGGAGAGAGAAGACTCCTCCATCCCCAGCCCCACCCTTTCTGGCCTGCCTAGGACATGGTGATTACAACTGGGGAGACACTCTCAGTGGTCAGCAGCAGGTGGCAGAGGCAGCTCAGGGCTTTCAGCAGCTCAGAAATCTCATGCCTTCCACACACACACACATACAACTCACACACGGAAGAAGTGCCCTAAGACTCAGGAGACCTGTGCACAGGGCTGGCTCTGTTACTCTCAGTGCGCATATGTGCAGACAAGAGCAGAAATTGCCCTGACTTTGTAAAAATTACCATCCATACCCCATAGTCTCACTCATCTAGAAATGCAGTCCCAGGGTCACTATGGCCACCAGGTGACCAGCTCTGCCTGCACAAGACGCAGAGGACTCTTTGGAAGAGCAGAGTGCAACCTGGAGATTACTGGGTGGGCTTAAGCCAAGACTGTCACTGCTTTTTCTGTTTTGTTTTGTTTTTGTATTTTTGATATTTTTGCCTGTGTTGAGTGTGGGTTATTTGTTGCTTTTACATGTGAGTGTATTTGGTTTTTTCTTTGTTGTTATTGTTGCAGTTGTTGTGGTTGGTGACTTGCTTTGTTCTAAAATTGCCCTACACCAAATACAGGGCTCAGCCCAAGAGGCACAAGATTCAACACACCCTGAGGCCAACTCTAGACCAAACCAGAGTATTACCAGGTTTCACCTACAAGTGACACACCCAGAGGGAATTCTCTACAGGGACAAGAGCCCATAGGGGCCAAGACTCATTTGAGTGATCAACCCTCATGCAGCAGATCATCCACTGTGGGCAGAGCCAAGTCTCACAACTAGTCAGCTTAGGAGTCAATCTCACCTACTGACAAGCCAAAAGCAATTATAGTTCAACTTTAACAGGACAATATACACAACATAAGGGTCACCTTTGGAGCACATGCATAGGAGAATATGGAAATGGTGCAAGTCAGATATAAAGGACACATACTACATAAGATAACCCAGCAAAAATCAAGAACGCTAGGGGATCTACCTAACACATTGAAGCAAACACAGAGAGTCAGCCAGAATGGGGAAACAAAGAAACATGTCCCCCTAAAAGAACAGAAGAAACCTCCAGAATTGGAACCAAATGAAATGAAGGTAACCAAACTATCAGAGACAGAGTTCAGAACACTGATGATAAGAATGTTTAAGGAGCTGAGTGATGACATAAAGAAGGACAGAGAAATCATAATGAACAACCAGTCAGAACTAAAGAATACAATAACTGAAATAAAGAACACACTTGAAGGCATTACCAGCAGGTTAAATGAGGCAGAGAATTGAATCACCGACTTAGAAGACAAGTTAGCAGAGATCACCCAAATGGAACAACAAAAAGAAAAAAATAATAAAAAAACAATGAAGATGGTTTAAGAGACCTATGGGATAACATCAAGCACAACAACATACACATCATAGGAATACCAGAATGTGAAGAGAGGGAGCAAGGGATCAAGAACATATTTGAAGTAATAATGACCAAAAACGTCCCTAACCTGGTGAAGGAAACCAATGTACAAGCCCAGGAAGTGCAGAGAGTTCAAGTAGGATAAACCCAAACAGGTCCACACCAAGATACATTGTAGTTAAAATGGCAAAGGTTAAAGACAAAGAGAGAATCCTAAAAGCAGCAACACAAAGATAACGGGTTACATACAAAGGAACTCCCATAAGACTATCAAATGACTTTTCTACAGAAACATTGCAGACCAGGAGGGAGTGGCAGAAGGAACTCAAAAGTGATGAAAAACAAAGGCCTACAACCCTGATGGCTTTATCCAGCAAGGCTATCATTTAAAATTGAAGGAGAGATAAAGAGCTTCCCAGAAAAGAAAGCTAAAGGAATTTATGAACAGCAAGCCAGCATTGCAGAAAATATTAAAAGGGCTTCTGTAATCAGAAGAAAGATGAAAACAATCTAACTACAAATAATAAAATGTCATTAACTACGTACCTATCAATAATTACTTTAAATGGAAATGGATTAAATGCTCCAATCAAAAGACATAGGGTGGCTGAGAGGATAAGAAAGCAAGACCCTCGCATATGCTGTATACAAGAGACTCACCTCAGATCAAAAGACACACAAAGGCTGAAAGTGAAGGGTTGGAGTAACAATTTCATGCAAATGGAAATGAGAAACAAAGCTGGAGTTGTAATTCTTATATCTGACAAAATAGACTTTAAAATGAATAATATATTAAAAGACAAAGATGTTCACTACATAATAATAAAGGCACCAATATGACAAGAGGACATAACCCTAGTAAACATCTATGCACCCAACATAGGAGCACTTAAATATATGAAACAGATATTGACTGACATAAAAACAGAGATCAACAGTAACACTATCATGGTAGGGGAGTTCAACACACTTCTGACAACAAGGGACAGGTCGTCTAGACAGAAAATCGATATGGAAACAATGGTCTTAAATAACACATTGTATCGGTTGGATTTAATTGATATTTTCAGAGCATTTCACCCCAAGGCTGCAGAATACACGTTCTTCTGAAGCGCACATGGAACATTTTCTAAGATAGGCCATATGTTAGGTCATAAAACAAGTCTTGACAAATTTAAGAAAATAGAAATCATACCAGTTTTCTTCTTTGACCACAGTGCTATGAAAGTAGAAATCAACTACAGGAAAAAAACTGGAAGACACAGAAATAGATGGAGACTGAATAACATGTTACTAAATAATGAATGGGTCAACCATGAGATCAAGGAAGAAATAAAAATATATCTAAAATTAAAACACAACGACCCACAATCTATGGGATACAGGGAAAGCATTTCTAAGAGGGAAATTCATAGCCATGCAGGCCTACCTAAACAAAAAAGAAAAATCACTAATCAACAGTTTATTTTCACACTTATGGGATCTAGAAAAAGAACAGCAAAATAAGCCCAAAGGGAGTACAAGAAAGGAGATAATAAAGATTAGAGTGGAAATAAATGAAATAGAGACCAAAGAAACAATACAAAAGATAAATGAATCCAAGAGCTGGTTTTTAGAGAAAATAAAATCGACAAACCTTTAGCCAGACTCGTAAAAAAGAAAAGAAAAAAGAGAGGACCCAAATTAATAAAATCAGAAATGAAAGAAGAGAAGTGACAACAGACAGCAGAGAAATACAAGAAAATTTAAAAAATTATTATGAGCAACTGTATGCCAACAAATTAGACAATCTGGAAGAAATGGACAATTTTCTAGAAGCATACAACCTTCCAAGGCTAACTCAAGAAGAAACGGAAAACCTGAATAGACTGATTACCACCAGGGAAACTGAACCAGTAATCAACAATCTCCCAACAACCAAAAGCCATGGACCAGATGGCTTTACAGGTGAATTTTACAAAGCATTCAAAAAAGAATTACCATCTATTTTCATCAAACTATTCCAAAAAATCCAGAAGGAAGAAAGGCTCTCAAACACTTTTTACGAGGCCACTACCACCCTGATCCCCAAATCAAAGATATTACAAATAAAAAACCGAAAAACAAACAAACAAAAAAAACTACAGGCCAATAACCCTAATGAACATAGGTGCAAAAATCCTCAACAAAATATTAGCAAACAGAATTCAGCAATACATTAAAAAGATCATACACCATGATCAAGTGGGATTCATTCCTGGTATGCAAGGGTAGTTCAACATCTGCAAATCAATTAGTGTGACACTCCACACTAACAAAATGAAAAATAAAATCATATGATCATATGAATTGATGCAGAAAAGCATTTGACAAAATCCAGCAGCGATTTATGATAAAAACTCTTAAGAAATTGGGAATAGAGGAACCATATCTCAACATAATAAAGGCTATATAAGATAAACCCACAGCTAACATCATACTCAATGGGGAAAAGCTAAAACTGTTCCCCTTAAGGAACAAGGCAAGCTTGCCCATTTTCTCCACTTTTATTCAACAAATTGCTGGAAGTTCTACCCACAGCAATCAGACAAGAAAAAGAAATAAAAGGCATCCAAATTGGTAAACAGGAAGTAAAATTGTCATTATATGCAGATGACATGATACTATATGTAGAGAACCTTAAAGACTCCTACTAGAAATTATTAGAACTGATAAATGAATTTAGTAAAATAGCAGGATACAAAATTAAAATTCAGAAACCAGTTGCATTTGTATATACCAATAATAAAATATCAGAAGGAGAAATTACGAAAACAATCCCATTTACAATTGCTTCAAAGATTATAAAATACCTGGGATTGAATTTAACCAAAGAAGTAAAAGATCTGTAGTCAGAAAATGGTAAGACACTGAAGAGAGAAATTAAAGAAGATACAAATAGATGGAAACAGATACCATGCTCATGGATAGGAAGAATTAATATTGTTAAAATGCCCATATTGCCTAAGGCAATATACAGATTCAACACAATTCCTATCAAACTACCAGGGACATTTTTCACAGAAATAGAACACATAATTCTAAAATTTATATGGAACCATAAAAGACCCCAGATAGCCTTGGCAATCTTGAGAAATAAGAACAAAGTGGGATAACAATACCTGACATCAAATTATACTACAAGGCTACAGTAATCAAAACAGCATGATACTGGCATAAAAACAGACACATAGATCAATGGAACAGCATAAAGAGCCCAGAAATAAATCCATGCCTATATGGTCATTTAATGTATGACAATGGAAGCAAGATTTTACAGTGGGGTAAAGACAGTTTATTCAATAAATGGTGCTGGGAAACATGGACAGACACATGCCAAAAAATAAAAAATAAAAAAAATAATGAAGCTGGACCACCTCCTTACACCATATACAAGAATAAATTCAAAGTGGATTAAAGACTTAAATGTAAGATCTGAAACCATAAAACTCCTAGAAGAAAATGTGGGAAGAAAGTTTACAGACATTACCCAGAGTAAGATTTTTACTGATATATCCCCTTGGGCAAGGGAAGTAAGTGAAAAAATAAACCTGTGGGATTACATCAAACTAAAAAGTTTTTTCACAGCAAGGGAAACCATCAATAAAACAAAAAAGGATCCTACTAAATGGGAGAATGTATTTGCCAATGTTATATCTGATAAGGGCTTAATATCCCAAATTTACAAAACATCACTCAACTCGAAAAAAAACAAACAACCCAATTAAAAAATGGGCAGAAGACATGACAAGACATTTTTCTAAAGAGGATATACAGGTAGCAAGCAGGCATATGAAAAAAAATGCTCAACCTCACTAATCATTAGAGAAATGCAAATAAAAACCACAATGAGATACAAACTCACCCCAGTCAAAATGGCTATCATCAATAAATCAACAAACAATAAGTACTGGGAAGGATGTAGAGAAAAGGGAACTCTTGTGCTCCGTTGGTGGGAATGCAGATTGGTGCAACCATTATGGAAAACAGTATGGAGATATCTCAAAAATCTGAAAATGGAACTACCTTATGATCCAGCAATCCCACTCCTAGATATCCATCTGGAGAAATCCAAAACTCTAATTCAAAAAAATTTGTGCACCCCTATGTTTATTGCAGCATTATACACTATAGCCAAGACATGGAAACAACCGAAATGCCCATCGGTAGATGACTGGATTAAGAAACTGTGGTACATTTTTACAATGGAGTATTACGCAGCCATAAAAAAGAATGAAATCTTACCATTTGCAACAATATGGATGGACCTAGAGAACATTATGCTAAGTGAAATAAGTCAGACAGAAAAAGAGAAATACCATATGATCTCACTTATATGTGGAATCTAAAGAAAAGAATAAATGAATGAACTAATCAGAAACAGTCTCAGGGACATAGAGGAAAAACTGAAGGTTGCTAGATGGGGGGAGGGGGGTGAGGATAAGGGGAAATGTGAGGGGATTAGAAAGCACAATCGGTAAACACAAGATTGCCACAGGGATAAGAAAGTCAATTTGGGGAATATAACCAATGATGTTGTAAAGGTTTTATAGGGTATCTGATGGACACTTGTCTCATTAGGGAGACCACCTCAGGGATGATGTAGATGTCTGGTCACTGCACTGTACACCTGAAGCTGAAGCTGAACAATAACGAATGTCAACCATATCTATCTATCTATCTATCTATCTATCTATCTATCTATCTATCTATATCTATATCTATATCTATATCTATATTTATATCTATATCTATATCTATATACACACACACACACACACACACACACACAGTACTCCACAAGAAGCGGAGTACAGCATTAGGAATAGAGACAGTGGAAATGTAATGGCTGTATGTGATGTCTGAGGGGTAGTAGATGGGGGGAGGGAGGTTAACACTGTGTGAGGGATATAAATGATAAATGTCTAACTATTACATTGTTTTGTACACCTGAAACTAATAATTCAAAAAATTTTAAAAAGTGAAATAAAGACAACCTAAGTACATCAAATGATACATATATATATATATTACATATATATGTACAGTGCATATATATATATATACACACACACACACATGGAATGGAAGACTCAGTAAGATGTGTTGGTGACCTCAAATTCTTTTGCATGGAAAGGTAATGATCTCTATCCTTTTCTTTTGAATTTGAGAGAGTCTGTGACTGCTTCCACCAATAAACTACAGGATAGATGGTTAAAAAGAGAGAAAGAAAGAAACTGCTATGAATAATTACACACCAACAAATTTTTTAACCTAGATAAAATGGCTAATTTCCTAGAAACACCCCAGTCTACCCTAAAAATATACCATTCATATATGGTATGTACTGAATAAATGATGTTTCCCTCGTATTTTTCTTTTAAACTGCTTATTTTTCATATTTTGCTTCTATAATTTTTGTACCACACCTGTAAAAAGTCCTTGAGCCAATCTTTTTTTTTTACATTTTTTTATTAGTTTCAGGTGCACAAAACAATGTAATAGTTAGACATTTATCATTTATATCCCTCACACAGTGATAACCTCCCTCCCCCCGTCCACTATCCCTCTGACATCGCACACAGCCATTACATTTCGACTGTCTAATCCTAATGCTGTACTCCGCTTCTTGTGACCATATATATATATATATATATACAATTTTATATATATATATATATATATATATATATATATATATAAAATTGTAGTTAGCATTCATCATTGTTCAGTGCATACTACTTTTCTTTAAATCCATTTTTCTCTTTTTCTTCAATGGTAATAATTTTCATTTCCAAGAGTTTTAATTGATTTTTTTCAAAATAAATTGGGATATAATATCTTTTTTCTGAGATTATAATATTTTACCTTTTAACTCTGGAGATATTGATTACATATTGTAAATCTTCTGTTTCTTAATAACAACCACTCACTCAGTTGTTCTCTTTTGGGTGACTCAGATAATTTTTTCATTGTTTTTTCTTAGTTGCTCTTTTGTTAATATTTGATGATTTTTGTTTGTATGTTTATTTTTGTATTAGAGACTCTCTGTCAGCCTGTGCATGTATTTTGCATATATAAAAGTTTACCTCTTTGGACTCTATGAAAGGACATGTGTGTGTTGCTAATAGACATGCACCATTAGAGAATCTTTTCAGTTTGGGCATTGTTTATTGTGCTGATGATTTTCCTTCATTTCCTGGAACACTGATCTGCAACTGCCCCAAATACCTATATGCACTATTCTAGCCTGAGGGTAAACACCTTAAATGTTTACTAAAAGAACAAATTAAGGCTCAGATTCATGTAAGAACATGGAAAATAATGTTCATCAACATCAAATGCCAAAATAATTGCTCGAGAACTGAGTCTGTAGAGCAGTTTTTATCTCTGAGCTTGAGGCACCTGTTGACCAAATCTCATCTTCCATAGCAGTCTTTCTCTTGTTATCCTATATGTTTAGTGACTTCTGATATTCCTTTATTTTTTCATCCGCAGATGGAATACCCTCTTGTTTCCTATAGAATTTATGACATTCTGTTTTCCCATCATATTTCTGCAAGTTCTGGAATTTTTGTAAGGTTTTGAGGTAAATAACTGTTTCTGCTTAGTTTTCCTTTTTTATTCAGTTTCATTTTGGAAGCTTATCAATAGCAAAGTCAGACTGTAACAATTCCAAATTATCCCTGCCTTTTCTTGTGCAGTCAGTAACAGAATTGACTACGCCTTAGAAGTTGAAGGAACAAACACCAATCCACCAATGGCTGAATAGAGAGACTACTCTTAAATGGCAGTTTGTCTCCTATAAATGTGGACATTAAAAATCGTTCAGAAGAAGTTGCCAAGTTTAAGAAGATTCAGTCTACCTCTCATTTAGCTAGCTGTAACCAGAGCACTGATTCCTCTGTATATCTTTATCCAGTGGATAAATGATGTGAACCCTTATATATGACAGATAAAGAATGTTTGTAGATTTCACAAGCGTCTTTGATTAATACACTGAGCACTAAGCATATAATACCTCAACTACGATGATATCCTTTGTTATAGTAATAATAACTAATGTGTTATAACCCTTGTGAGTCTGACTCCATGTTAAGTATTTTATGTATATTGCTTCCTTTAACTATCACTTCATCCCTGTTAGTTAGGTGCTTATACCTGTTTCACAAAAGAGGATACTGAGGCACCAAGAGAATAACTCACTTCAGGTCACATTAGCCAGTGGCAGCATTTGAACCGAGGTCCACCCAACATCAAAGTGCCTGCTTTTGACCACTATACTATATTGCTACATTGTTCTATGCTATAAAACACTACGTATGTTGTTTTGCTCTATTGTTCCCCCGGGGTCCATCCACTCTGATAAATCTAATCAATGTTCTTTCATTTCAATGAGGAGTTATATTATTGATTCCACTTTGATCTGAAATGGCAAAATCAACTACCACATTCTAAGAGAAAGATGATGTGGTATATTTAAAACACTTAGAACAGGAACAGACAGATAATACAGTTAATAGTTGATGGATAATTGAAACCCTGACATGTGCTTGATTTCAAAAGACCCAGTTCTCAACTATTAACAAATCACAGACTCATGCTTAGCATTTGGCTGAGATGTACTTATAATGAAAGACCAATCTCTGAAACCCCCAAAAGTATAATCTTCAGTTGTATAATTTCTTTTTCTTTTTCTTTTTTTTGGGGAACAGGACTTTATTGGTGAACAGTGTGTACTTCCAGGCCTTTTTTCCAAGTCAAGTTATTGTCCTTTCAATCTTAGTTGTGGAGGGTGCCATTCAGCTTCAAGTTATTGTCCTTTCAGTCTTAGTTGTGGAGGGTGCAGCTCAGCTCCAGGTCCAATTGCTGTTTTTTTCTAGTTGCAGGGGGCGGAGCCCACCATCCCTTGCGTGACTCCAGGAGTTGAACCGGCAACCTTGTGGTTGAGAGCCCACTGGCCCATGTGGCAGCCTTCGGAGTTAGGAGCATGGAGCTCTAACCGCCTGAGCCACCAGGCTGGCCAGTATAATTTCTTGTTATCTTTTATTTTACTTTGTTCTCAACATACAGAAATGAAAATTAGGAACTTCTGTAACAAGCATTTGTCTGTTTCTTATAATCGTGGCCTGTTTCTAATACCAAGATGTGACACACATTCTTTACTTACTATTACTTTTAGGATATACTGTCTCCCTCTGTGTTTTTGTGTGCCTGCTGATATTTTTTAAAAAGAAGCTAAATGTAATTTTTATTGCTTTAATTGTTGTAAATACCTTCAGGTACATTTTAGTGCATTGTTGCTAATGAGGGAATATTACACAGAGGCAATAATCAAATGAATGTTTAATATTTAAAAAATGATATTGTCCTTGAATATCTACTACATTTCTCTTTGGACAACTCAGCAGTTTTTCCTCTCTTGCTCTTCCCTTCACCTAAATTTCACACTGCCTGGAGAATGAGAGAACACGTAGATGGATTGTATATTTAGATCATAAACTGATAATTACTGGCAGCATCCTATAATTTCCCTAGATGCAGGGAAAAGATATTTCTTAAATCATGTAATTATGGTTTTATGTGGTATCCTTCACATTTCTTTTTTGTGTGGAATGAAATTTCCAACTGTCTGCCAGTTGGTCCTAAAATTAAAATGTAAATCTAATTGGAGGCTACTATGGGATTATCACTGTTGCCACGTTAGCTATTTATATGTATGTATTGCATGTGTAAATAGCTGTTTTGAATTTAAGCATTTCTACCGGGATTTAATATCAACACAGAGGTATTCTTAAGGGCAGAATGGGAAATATGTCAAACACACAGTTTACTTTGGGGCCTCAAAATGTTGCCTGTGACGTAAGAAGTATGTATCGCATGCATGCCATATTTGATGTTAGAGATTAGGTCCCTTGGCAAACGAAGATTTTGCTAAAAACCCCTTAATGGATGTATGACTTGCAAATATCTTTTCCTATTTGGTAGGGTGTCTTTTGATTTTGTTGATAGTTTCTTTACTGTGCAGAAGTTGTTTTCAGTTTGGTGTAGTCCCATTTGTTTATTTTTGCTTTTGTTTTCCTTGTCATTGGAATCAAAACAAAAAAACATCACTAAGGTTGATGTCAAGGAGCTTATCGCCTATGTTTTCATTGCAACATTATTTGTAATAGCCAAGAAATGTAATCAAACTGTGTCCATCGACAGATAAGTGTGTAAAAACAATGTGGTATATATATATACGTACTCAGCCGTAACAAAGGTGAAATCCTGCCATTTGCGACATATGGGTGGGCCTTGAGGGTATGATACAGAAAAAGACAAGTACTGTATAATTTCACTCATATAGGGAATATAAAACAAACAAACAAACAAACAAAAACAGAACTAAGGAATAAATGAAACAAACAAACAAGCAAAACAAGCAAACCCAAAATCACAGAAGCAGGCAACAGATTGGTGGTTCCCAGACGACAGGAATGGGTTGAAGGGAAGGCAAAATAGGTAAAAGGGCTCAGTTGCTTGGTGATGGTTGGAAATCAGATTGATGGTGAGCATAATACAGTACATAAAGATTTTCAATTATAATGTTGAGAACCTGAAACTTCTATAATGTTGTAAACCAATGTTACCTCTATAAAACAAATTTACAAGAAGAAATAGAAAGATGCATGGTACCATATGATCCAGCAATTTCGCTCCTTGGTATTTATTTACCCAAAGGAATTGAAAATTTGTGTTCACACAAAAACCTATACATGGATGCTTATTTCAGCTTTATTTTTTATTACTAAATCTTAGAACTGATCAAGACATCCATCAGTTGGTGAGCGGATAAATTTTGGTCCATCCAGACAATATAATATTACTCAGTGCTTACAGAAATGAGCTATTGAGCCACGGAAAGACATGGAGGAAACTTTAGTACATATTTCTGTGTGAAAGAAGCCAATCTGAATAGGCTACTTACTGTACGATTCCAACTATAGTGATACCTCGGTTTTCTAACATAATACATTCTGGAAGACCTTTCAAGTTCTGAAACACTCAAAAACAGCCGACAGCTAGGCGTCAGGATCTTGCACTTAGCAGCAGCCGTGTGACATGTTCGACTTTCGAAGAATGTTCGAAAATCAAAGCATTTACTTCCGGATTTATGGTATTCGTAAACTGAAATCTTCGTCCACAGAAACGTTAGAAAACTGAGGTACTACTGTATATGATTTTGAAAAGACAAAACCAGGGAGATAGTCAAAGGGCCATTAGTTGTCATGGTTAATTATGAGGCAGGGATGAATAGGCAGAGCACAGAGGAATTTTAGGGCAGTGAAATTATTCTGAATGATACTACAGTGGTGAATACATGCCATTATGCATTTTTCAAAACCCATAGAATATGCAACACTGAGAGTGAGCCCCAATTTAAACTATGGGCTTTGGGTGATAATGATGTGTCAATGTAGGTTCATCAATTGTGTTAAATGTACGGCTCTGGAACAAGACATTAATAGTTGGGGAGGCTGTATTTATATGGGGGCAAATTGAGTATGGGTAATCTCTATACCTTCCTTTCAATTTTTTTGTGAACCCCAAATTGCTCTAAATAATAAAGTCTAGTTTTTAAATATATGATGAGGGAATGCCAAGGCTTCAAAGTTACTCACTTATGTGACCTATCTCAATGGTAATGATCAGTCCTTCAAACCAAACATGCTTATCTTTCAAATTCACTATACTAAGCAAAGAGATTATGCACATCAAATCTCAGACTTCAAAGTCATACATTAGTGCACTTATGTTTCAAAGCTATACATACACTCACACACGTGTGTGTGTGTGTGTATATATATATATATATATCAGTTTTAAGAAATTCATATATATATAATTTTAAAAGCTTATTGATCTAAAGAAAGAATGGATAGTAGCAATGTGATCAGAGATGTATTGATCATATTATATACATAGAACACTACACTAGACATTTGAAATAGAAAGAAATATAAGAGAAAGGCTCATTATCAGGAAGCTCAAAATCTGATTGGAGAAACAATATAATGTGGAAAATTTGTAGTCAGCAGCGGGAATGGACTGCAGCACTGATAAGAAAAAGTGAAGTACCCTTCAAGTTTTCCAGAGCCAATATTTCAGAAAACTTGGGGAAGATGATGTTTACATGATTAGAGACGATGCATGTTAGCAATTGTTTCCTCTGTCTAGGAATTCACCTCTCCTACAGGGCGATGCAATCTCATTTAGATCTTGTTTTCCATACAAGTTGCCATTCCATTATCCTATTACTCAGAGTGTGTAAGTCGCTTTGCTGGTGCTGCGGGCACCTAATTTGTAAATGACATTGTCACAGCTATTATTGCAGCTGCTTGCAGAATGTCAGAAAGCTGTCAAACCCAGCATACTCAAACGGTTTGCAGCAAAGAGCAAATAAAACATACTCATAAATGATTAAAGGCACTTCATAAGTGATACTTACGAAGGAAATGGAAATGTTGTCAGACTGAGTCATCATCTGTTTTCTGCACCTGGGATCAAGCCAAAGACAGTTGTTGCTAATATCCAAGTAGGGGAATGCTTGCTTCTCAAAGAGGAAAAGAAGCTCTGGAGGAAAAGCCTTTCAATTTAAACGCAGTGTTCTCATATCAAGTGGGGGTTACTCCTGTCATGCAGGATGTCATGTGGGGTCTCTGGTCCCAGTCCCCACATAAGAACGCAGGACATAGTGAGGCCAAACAGGAACACCCACAGAGCCATCGATAGGGGAATCATACCACTATAGTCTCGCTGGCGGCTGGGTTGGAGACACAGGAAGCAGGAGCCACACGATCCGCAATTCACACTCCACCCTTGCTAGCCCCCATTTTTCTGCTAGCGTAGCCATGGCAGTTATATTAGTGGAAAATGGCTCACTGGTTACAGCTGACGGCCAACTACCACAGCTGATGGCCATGCAATCACAGTTGATGGCCATTTACTACCTGAGCCCCTTTCCAAGTGAGGCAGAGCCTGGAAATTGCACTCCTCGCTCTGTCCGCACAACAACCTTGTATTTAGATTTATTGTATAAACTCTATTTTGTTCATCTCTGTGACATCCATAAAGAAAATATTAGTAATTGGAAAAAAAACATAAAATAAGGAAATATGAAAACAACAACCAGATACAAACATGCACACAGCCAGGATTTATTCAGAAGGAACTCACCTACTTAGATATGATTTTTTTTTCTATTGACAAATTAATAAATACATATATTAAGGAGAATATCAGATATATTTAGTTAGTTTTGTCTTCAATATGCTCACTAACAATAGGTCAGGATCTCAAATGATAATGAAACTTGTTTTTCATTTTTATCCTTTAGAGAAATCAAGGCCTCAGAAGTCGTTTGTCCATGATCACATCGAGTTTAATAAAATTGATAGGGCATTTGGTGGTAAACTGATGACCCCAAAACAAGATTTTAATATAAACTTAACTATACACAGACAAAATGAGAAAATAAATGCATAGAGGATGTGTTTAGAGAGGTCCTATGTAATTTTACTATTGTCAACCCAATAAACTTAATTTTGAAAGAAGAGGTCCAAATCACATGTACTTAAAAAAATCATCTTTGTTCAGGTCTAATTTATATATAATAAAATTACTGAATTGAAAGTACACAGTTTGGTGAGTTTTAACAAATGTGCATCACCACAAAAATGATATAGAATATATTTATCTGTAAACACCCAAATACTGCATTCCCATCCACATAAAATCCCTTCTCCCTACCCCCTGGCCCCTGACAACCACTTTTTGGTTTCTGACACTATACATTTGTGCTTTCTGGAATCTCATATAAATGGACTAGCTTTGTGTCTGTATTCACTCACTCAGAATAATATTTTATGATTTGTGTTATAAATATATTGTTGCATTTATCAATATTTCTTAATATATTCTCAACGTTGAAGTTCATTTTCCTTTACTTTACCAGAGTTTGTCAAAACTGTAGAAATTTGACAACACTGAGAGGTTCACATGGAAACCATCAACACTTTTTGAAGGAGAATTGCTAGGCCATGCGCTGGGCATTTTCTGCACACATTGCCTCATTTTTTTCTCTTAATAATAATTCAAGGTGAAGTTTATTAATGAAATGAAAACTGAAGCTCATCAGATGTTAAGGAAAATGTTATGAATTTCAACAGCTAATCAGGTCACAAGAAGTAAAGGGAAAATTTTGTGCTTTAGGGGAAAAGTATGCAGTGTCTTGTGCACACTTTCCAGGTTATCTGAATGTACAGTTTTTACAATGAATAATGGATAGCAAAGCAAATAATTCCAGTTTATATAGACAAGCCGATTCTGCCAAGTGGAAGTTCAATTTACTTCCCTGCCCTCCGTGGAAAATGCCAGGTCTGTCTCCCATTTGCCCATTTCAATATTACTTATCTATAGACATGTCTGTTCTTTGGATTCTTCTTTGATCTGTCATGACATCTCACCAATATTCTCATGAATGAGTAAAGTAAAATACTTAAAACATGTTCATTTTTGTAGAATCATGAGCATCATGATCTTATTTTTTCTCTTTCTTTCTTTTCTCTTCTTTTTTTTTCTTATTTTAATATTATCTTTTACCAGAAAGGAATCAAGCTGAGGGATTTAATAATAAATTCTGCGTTTCTTTGCATTGTACCATGATTAGGTCCTATGTTTTCATTATATATTACTTCTGTCGTTATCAATTTCCTTAACATCAAAATATCTTTACATTTTGAACTCTCTTTCATCAAGGATATAACAACTTTCCAGGATAGATTTATCTTTTTTACAATAGGTCAGTCTTGTTAATGGTATGTGTGGGTGGAAGGGAACTAAAGAACTCTTTTTTTTTTTTTTTTTTTTTAATAAAGATCAGACTTCAAGTTGTAGCGTTAGCAGGAAGCCTATAACCTTATAGACGATGATTTCCGTCAGAGTATCTCCCAAAGGACATGAATCTAAGGCCTCTCTAAGCTCTGACTTTTCTAGCTGCCAACATTTTAGGGAGAATATTAGTGGTAATATTTGCTGTTGAAGGAATCCAGAGAAAAATGGACATAGACATGACATTTTTTTCTGCTTTATTATCCATATAGGTGAAATTTGTGCTTTGTTCTCATAAGAAACACCTGATTAAAATAGGGCACATGTCTAAGTTTTGTTTATGTTTTGGAATTATAAATAAATTCCATGTGTTATAAGGAATCTTGATATCATCAGGGCCAATCTCCATCCAGTATTTCAATCCTATCTATGAAATCTTTACAGATGGTTCCCCCTGCTATATATAAATATATTCAGTGAAAGAGGTTCACCATTACCTAAGAAACTCCAGTGCTCAGGAGCTCTGATTGTCAGCTGTTTTCCTTAGACTAAAGAACATCTTTACCCATGGATGTATAATGTGTCCCATTTACAACGGATTTATTTTAAGTTAGGCACTGTACTAGACATACAAATATTCACTGATCCTTACACCAACTCTACGGTGGTGTTATATACCATTTTACAGAGATGGATATTAAGGCCCAGGAGATAAGTAACTTGAATAAAAATCTAAAAGTTTGTCTCTCTTAAATGTCAAAATTGGAATTCAAACCCAGTGTTGCATGACTACAAACTACCCTTCCTCCTCTTTAAAAAAACTTGCTTTTGAAACCCCCCCCAAATAGCTCAAATTCTTTTTCTTGGGTATAATATGCTGAGTTTGCTGTATTTAGTAAGGGTCAGCATTCCTGTCTCTTTGCGTAGTGCTTCAATTTTTAGTTTTGTAGATGAAATTATTGCTATTATGGAAGTCTTGAGTAAGCCTAGTTTATTTGTGCAAAAAAGACTTGATCATGGGCCAGCTGGAGTTCTCTTTTATAATACATGTTAGATATTATTTTTGCAAGAAACAGAATCTACTCTAACAGGTTTATGAAAAAAAAAAAATGTTAAGGAATATTAGCTAAATCTCAGAATCTTCCTGAGGGTCAGACAGTCAAGCTCTGAATGTCTGCAGTCAGGAACCACCTTCGGTCACAACCATGGCACTCCTGTGTCAAAAGCATTGCTGGTGCTGCCCCTGGGCCCAATGAATAACTTTAATGATGCCAACACTTGACATCAGCAGCCCTCCAACTGCTCTCCCCTCAAAGCCATTCACCTTTACCTACCACGATCCCTTCTAAAAGATACATTATGTACAACAAATGCTTCCTCATATTACTTTCTTCAAAATAAAATCAAACACAGGTGTAGACAAGTGCTGCAGCCATGTTCATATGTCAGACATAAGGGAAAAGTTCTGGTCAAAGGAAAAGTACGTCTTCAACCACTGGGGGTGCATGGAGGACATAATCATGCTGTAGGAAGTTCTCTAAACATAGGAAGTGTTCTCATTAAGATGATATGGGTTGTGTGTCCACTAGAGGAAGTATGGCGTGTGGAGAAACAGATTCTGTGATTATGAGAGAAAGAATTATTCATACATTTGCTGTCACCTGACATACTGGTGTTTGCAATTTGTATTCTGTAAATATACCACTGATCTCAAAGAAGTTTGTTTTTGGCAGTGACTTAAGGTTCTTATCATTTGGAAGCTTGAGGAAGACAGCTGGATTTATAAATCTTTTCATGTGGAAGAGATCTGGGTTTATTGACCTAAAACTAGGCTCTTTCAGTGTTTCTGCGGATTACTTCCATGGTCATTTTTTCCATGTTTCTCTTCTTATGAAATTCCATAGCTTGTATCATATCTTACATGTAGTCTATCCTCTTGCATATTTTAATGCAAGAAAGAATAAATTACTTATAACTTAGTTGATGATATTCAATTTTGGTTAATTCAATCTTATGATGATGCATTTTCTCCTTTATTTTTTATGTGAGAGACAATATTTTTTTTCTCCTCATTTAAAAAACATTGGACCATGGAAGACCAGACCTAGCTTAATTTCTGCTTTTTTAAACAGCCATTTCTGACCAATGTAACTTGAAGTGACATCTCTTATTTCTGAATTTTTGAAGCAAGAATTATCTCTGCCATTTATTTAGCCACTAGCAACATGTTCTTTTGTGACATTAAGCAAAATGTACATAAGCTGACAGAAGTAGTATGTGACCAAGGACAAAATAATAGTGCCAGGACTCTATAACACCAGTCAAATTGTAGCTTTACAAGTTTTTGATATAATGTAGTTCTTGGGTCTTATAACTTGCTATATTTAAACAGTTTCTTTGAAGTTTGTTTTATATTTCCACTTTACTTTGGAAATATTCATCAAGCTTCAAAGAAATGCCATTGTGACTTAAATTGGAATTGCATTGAACAAGACAATTATTGTGCGAAGGCTTCATAACTTATTTTTTTTTAAATAGAAATCCTATGTTTTTTCCTTAAAGATGTGGAAATATTTGACTTAAATGACAGAGAATTCAAGATTGCAGTTCTGAAAAAAACTCAATTTGATGCAAGAAAATTTGGATAGACAGTTTAATGAATTCAGAAATAAAATAAAAACAAAATGAATACTTTATCAAAGATATTGAAATTTAAACAAAAAAAGAACTATTGTCTGTGTCTATGAGTTTATGTTTCTTTCTTTGTTTGTCTTCTTCCTTTGTTGATTTCAGTTTTATATCCCACATGTCAGTGATATCATATGGTTCTGGACTTTTTCTGTGTGACTTACTTCGCTTAGCATATTCTCAAGATCCATCCATTTTTGTCGCAAATGGCACTATTTAGTGGTTACCAGAGAGCAAAGGGTAAGGGAAGTGTTAGATGAGGGTAAACTGGGTTAAATATATGGTGATAGATGGAGCACTGACTCTGGGTGGTGTACACACAATGTGATAGATACATGATGTATTACAGAACTGTACACTTGAAATCTATGTAATTTTATTAACCCTTGTCAACCCAATATATATATTTTTTTTAATTAAAGTTTATTGGGGTGATAATTGTTAGTAAAGTTACATTGGTTTCAGGTGTACAATTCTGTAATATAAGATCTATATATCACATTGTGTCCTCACACCCAGAATCAGTTCTCTTTCTGTCACCATATATTTGATCTCTTTTACCCTCATCTACCACCCCCCCCCCAAGCTTCTGGTAACCACTAAAATACTGTGTCTGTGTCTATGAGTTTTTGTTTGTTTGTTTGTTTGTTTGTTTTTACACAACAAAGGAACATGACAAACAAATGAAGAAACAACAACTCAAAAACCCAATAAATTTTATTTAAAAAAAATAGAAATTCTGGAGCTGAAGAACTCAATTAAAGAGATGAAGAATGAAATAGCCAGCTTAGAAAATACAGCTGACCAGATAGAGGAAAAAAGTATAGTGATACCGAAAATAGAAGTCTGGAAATGACACAGATGGTAGAAAAGATAGACTTGAGAGTTAAAAGAAATGAAAGAATTCCAGAAGAACGATCTGACTCCATAATAAAGAGCAACATAAGAATGATGGGCATACCAGAAGGAGAAGAGAGGGAGAAGGGAGCAGAGAGTATATTCAAACAAATAATTGATGAGAACGTCCCAAACTTTTGGAAAGAACTGGATCCTTGAATCCAAGAAGCAAGCAAAACACCTAATTATCTTAATACTAAAGGCCTTCTTCAAAGCACATTATATTGAAACTGTCAAAATTAATGATAAAGAAAGAATTCTCAAGGAAGCCAGGGAAGAGAAGAAGGTAACCTAAAAAGCCCATTAGATTATTATCAGATTTCTCAGCATAAACTCTACAAACTAGGTGGGAGTGGGATGAAATATTCAACCTGTTGAAAGAGGGACATTACCACCAAGAATAATCTATCCAGAAAAGTTATCCTTTAGAAATGAAGAAGTAATGAAGTGCTTTCTAGATATAAAGAAGCTAAGGGAATTTTTCACCACAAGGCTTGCATTACCGAAAATACTGAAAGGAGTTATTCAACCTGAAACAAAAAGACCAAAAAAATGTAAAACTATGAGCAAGATGAATAATAGACAGACAGAAGCAGGGAATGGCAACTCCTATTCAAAATAGGGCACTATGCACTTATATATTACATAAAGGTTAAAGGAGATAAAAACATAAAAAAGAAAAAGACAAGAAGACAATTTGCTACTGCAACTCAGAAATGAACTCACAGCATAGAGGGCACATAATCTGTGGCAATATAATTGTGACAACTCACAACATAATTTGTGACAAGAAAAACATAAAAGGGATGAATTTGCAAAAGGGAATGGAGACAAAATTTAGGCTGAAGAAAAAAGACAACTGTATATATGAAAATTACTTTTACATAATCTTAATAGTAACAACTTTAAAATATCCAGAACTGAGACATATAACATTAAAAAAAAAAAAAGAGGAAATAGAGAAAAAAATTATAGAATACCAACAAACTAAAATAACAGAGAAACACAAAGTCATAGAAACAATGGAGTCACCAAGCTATAAGAAAACAATAAATAAAATTGCTACAGAAAAACTTCATATATAAACAATCATCCTATAATAAATGTAAATGAAATGAACTCATCAATAAAAAGACTCTGAGGAGACGATTGGATTGAAAAACAAAACCCAACCATATGCTTCCTTCGAGAGACACATCCTAGTGTAAAGAAAAACATAGACTCAAAGTGAAAGGGTGGAAAATGATACTACAAGAAAATGGCATCCAGAGTGAAACAAGAGTAGCCATAGTTATATCTGAGGAAACAGACTTCCAGATAAAAATGGTAACAAAAGACAAAGATGGACGTTTTATAATGATAATGGAGACAATACATTAAGAAGACATAACACATCAATATATATGCTTCCTTCAGGGAGCACCTAAAACTATAAAGCAACTACTAACAGAACTAAAGGGAGAAACTGACAAAAGCACAAACAGAAAAGAGGACCTAAATACTCCGTTGACAACTATAGATAGATCATCCAAACAGGAAATCACCCTTAAATGGCAAATTAGACCAAATAGACATAATTGACATTTACAGAGCACTTCATCTTAGAACACCAGACTATACATTCTTTTCTAGTGTACCTGGAACATTCTCAAGGATAGACTATATGTTTGGACATAAAACTAGCCTCAGCAAATTTAAGATTAAAATCATACCAAGCATATTCTCTGACCCTAAGACTTTGAATTTGGAGATCAACTGCCAAAAGAAAGTGGGAAAAATCACAAATATGTGGAGATTAAGCAACATGCTATTATAAAAATGACTGGGTCAAAGAAGAAATAAAAGGAGAGATCAAAAGATACATAGAAACAAATGAGAATAAAAATACATCCTATGAAAATTACAGGGATGCAGCGAAAGCAGCATTAAGAGAAAAAATTATATAATTACAGGTCTATCTCAAGAAACAAGAAAAATCCCACATAAACAACCTAACATTACATCTTAAAGAACTAGAGAAAGAAAATCAAATGAAACCCAAAGTCAGCAGAAGACAGGAAATAATAAAAAATAGAACAGAGTTAAATGAAATAGAGAACAAAAAGACAATAGAAAAAAATAATGCAATAAAGAACTGGTTTCTTGAAAAGATTAATAAATTTGACATCCTTTGGCTAGACTCACTAAGATAAAAAGAGAAAAGAAACAAACCAACGAAAATTGGAAATGAAAGAGAAGTTATGATGGATGCTGCAGAAATACAAAGCATCATCCAAGAATACTATAAAGGACTGTATGCCACCAAATTTAATAACTTAGAAGAAATGGACAAGTTCTTAGAAACATATAGCCTTCCTAGGCTAAATCATGAAGAATTGGAAAATCTGAATAGACCGATCAGCAGTAAGAAAATTGAATCAGTCATCCAAAACCTTCCAAAAAACAAAAGTCCAACACCAGATAGCTTCACTAGTGGATTCTACCAAACATTCAAAGATGATTCAATAACTGTTCTTCTCAAACTCTTCCAAAAATTGAAGAAGAGGCAATGCTTCCTAACTCACTTTATGAGGCCAGCATTATTCTGATACCAAAACCTGGTAAGGATAACACACACACACACACACACACACACACACACACAGACACACACACACTACAGACTAGTATCTCTGATGAATACAGATGCAAAAATTCTAAACAAAATACTAGCAAATAGAATACAACAATACATTAAAAAGATTACACATCACAATCAAATGGGGTTCATCCCAGGCGTGCAAAGATGGTACAATATATATGAATCAATCAATGTGTTGCACTACATAAACTAAAGGATAAAAATCGTATGATTATATCAATAGATGCAGAAAAATCATTTAATAGGATAAAACACCCATTTATGAATTAAAAACATAATAAAATAGGTATAGAAAAAAGTATTTGAACATAATAATGGCTATATATGGCAAACCTTTAATTAATACTTATTTAACATCATACTTAATGGTGAAAAACAGAAAGCTTTTTCTCTAAGATCAGGAACAAGACAAGGATGGCACCTCTCACCACCGTTATTCAACATAGTATTGGAAGTTGTAGCCAGAGCAATCAGGCAAGAGAAAGAAATAAACGGCATTCAAATTGATAAAGAAGAAGTTAAGTTGTCACTTTTTGCAGATAATATAATTCTTTATATAGAAAAACCAAAAAGACTCCACCAAAAAACTATTAGAGACAATAAATGAATACAGTAAAGTGGCAGGATACAAAGTCAATGTAGAAATATCCATTGTGTTCCTATATACTAACAATAAAATTTCAGAAAAAGAAAAGAAAAAAAAATCCTTCTGCAATTGCAATATAAAAAAAAGAAAAATACCTAAAAACAAACTTAAAAAGGATGTGAAGGGCCTATACACTGAAAACTATAAGACATTATTAAAAGAAACTGAAGAAGACACAAATAAATAGAAAGACATTCCATGTTCATAGATTGGAAGAATCAACATAAGTAAAATGGCCATATTACCCAAAGCAATATACAGATTTAAGGCAATCCTCATCAAAATCCCAATGGCATTTTTTAAAGACATAGAACAAAAAGTCATCAGATTTGCATGGAATCACAAAAGACCCTGAATAGGCAAAGCAATCCTAAGAAAAAAAGAATAATACCGGAGATATCACACTCCCTGACTTCAATTTATAATACAAAGTGACAATAACCAAAACAGCATGGCATTGGCAGAAAAACAGTCACACAGACCGATGGAATATAACTGAGAACCCAGAAATAGATTTTGACAAAGGGGCCCATAACATATGATGGAGAAAGGAAAGCCTCTTCAATAAATGGTGCTGGGAAAATTGGAAAGCTACAAGCAAAAGAATGAAACTAGACTACTATCTGTTGCCACATACCAAAATTAACATAAAATGTATCAAAAACCTAAATATAAGACCTGAGATGATAAATTACATAGAAGAAACCATAAGTACTAAACTTATGAACCCTGGATTTAGAGAAGACTTTATAAATTTGACCTCAAAGTCAAGGGAAGTAAAAGCAAAATAAATGAATTGGACTATAGCAAATTAAAAATCTTCTGCGCAGCAAAAGAAACCATCAACAAAACAAAGAGTCAGCGAACTGAATGGCAGTTCTGATATTTGCAAACAACACCCAGATAAGGGGCTAATATCCAAAATATACAAAGAACTTATCCAAATCAACAACAAAAAAAGAAACAATCCAAATAAAAATATGGGCAGAGGATCTGAACAGATACTTCTCTCAAAAAGACATACAAACTGCCAGGAGACATATGACAAGATACTCAACTTCTCTAGCTATTAGAGAAATGCACATCAAACCACAATGTGATAACACCTCACACATGTTAGAATGGTATTTTCAACAAGACAAGCAATAACAAATGTTGTAGAGGTTGTGGAGAAAAAGGAACCCTCATACACTGTTGGTGGGAATGTAAATTGGTACAGCCACTATGGAAAACAGTACGGAGGTTCCTCAAAAAATTAAAAATAGAATTGCCATACAGCCCAGCAATCCATCTTCTGGGTATCTACTCAGAAAATATGAAAACATTTATCTGTAAAGATACATGTACTATACTCATTGCAGCATTATTCATGGTGGCCAAGACATGGAAACAACCAGTGACCGTCAATAGATGATGGGGTAAAGAAGATGTGGTATACATACACAATGGAATATTACTCAGCCATAAGAAAATGTGACATACTGTCATGTGTGACAACATGGATGGATCTTGACATTATCATGCTAAGCCAAGTAACTCAGACTGAAAAAGTTGAGAACCATGTGATATCACTCATATGTGGGATATAAAACTGAAAGCAACAGATGAACAAGACAAAGAAACAAAAACTCATAGAGACAGACAGCAGTTTAGTGGTTACCAGATGGTAAGGGTGTAGGAGGGTGGTAGAAGATGCTAAAGGGGGTCAAATACACGGCGTCGGAAGGAGATTTGACTTTGGGTGGTGAGCACACAATGCAACATGTAGGTGGTATATCATAGAATTGTACACTTGAAACCTATATAATTTTGTTATCCAATGTCATCCCAATAAATGTAATTAAAAACTTTAAAAATAAGTCATATTGGCTCTTTTTTAATTAGAGCAACATGGTGAATTTGTTCACATCTTAAAATATTCACATTCCTCTCCTACTTCAGCACCTCTGGCTTTTTACTTCTTCAACATCAAGCTTCTTAAAGTAGTTGACTCTACTTGGCATTGTCATTTCCTCATGTTTTGTGCTAAGGTAACACTCACACTGTTTTACTAGGAATAACACCCTCTCAGGCCTGTTGTCTAGCCATCTGTCCGTCTGGTTTATCGTTCGTCCTAGATTTTTACTTTTAAACTACTGATCATTACTTTTTGAGTTAACATAAAATAGGATAAATTTGGTAGAACTCCATTTCACATTTCCAATTTGTGTCATGATTGTGCCTAGCAGTGTATAAGGACATGTACCAGACACACCACACTTAACACAAGGTTTAATCTGGAAGGGTGGAGTGAGTCCAAGGCTCTCAGGAGAAAGTACTAAGGTCAAGTGCACTGAACACTACTTAGCTGGGTGAAGGGGGTAGCAATAGAGGGAATCCATTCCAACACCGCAGCCACACCTCCTACTCTCCAGGTGGCTGCACATTCTACTTCCTCCTGTTCCTCGTTGCCGTCAGTCCGCAGGACTGTAACCTGAAGGAAAGGTTGCATAAGGCCTGGGACAGCCATAGAAATGGATGTGGTTATTCATTGTCTTTGGGCTTGGCCTTTCTGCCCTCCTAGAAACAACAGAGGGCAAGCATTTACCCAACTGCTCCAGTAGGCTATTTATTTCACCTCTCTTCTCCCTGCCCTGACCCACCATTTCCTCCCAAATTTTTATTTACCCTTCTGCAAGTCTCAGCACATAAGGTACAGCTAAGCCTGTTTGCAGCTGGGGAGACTGGAAAAGATTCACTCACGTTAACTCTTCCAAAGGTCTTTGAGTCTGGAGTACCTAAGAATGAGTGGGATCTAAGGCTTTTCCTTCTCAAAGAATATAGATGTTGGTTCCCACAGTACCTGTGTCCATGTCCTTACTCCCAGGCCTGCAACAGCCAAGTTATGTTTTGTAGCCCCATGAGTACAATACAATAAATGTATGGCACACTCAATACTTTTAAAATACGTAATTGTTAATAGTTTTAGCACCTATTTCATTCTCTAAAGTATTTAGGATTGAATGATAAGTTGTTTGGTCAAATCCTCACCTTTGCCACCATTTGAACCCATATTTGTTCTACTGAAAATATTCTTGCCAAGGGATCAGTGACACCTATGCTGCTAAATCCCACAGGTGCTTTCTTTTCCTTATCCTCCTTGACCTTTGCAAAGCATTTGATACTCCTCGGAATTACATCATTTTGACACACACTCTTTGTTTTTCGTTTCCATCATATTACCTTTTTTTGTTTGTTTTATTTCTACCCCCTCTGGTGACCCTCACAATATCTTATGCTTAGCCACGGTATAGTATTTTTTAAATTGTGGAAAGAAACACATTACATAAAATTTTCCATTTTAGACATTTTAAGTGTACAATACATTAGTGTTCAATTTATGCACATTGTTGTGCAACAAATCTATGGAACCTACTCATTTTACAAACATGGAACTCAATATCCATTAAACAACTATTCTTCTTTTCCCACTCTCCCAAAACTCTGGAAACCACCATTCTACTTTCTGTTTTTAAGAGTTTGACTACTTTAGATACCTCACAAAAGTGGAGACATACGTTATATGTCTTGTTGTGACTAGTTTATTTACCTTAGCATAATGCCCTCAAGGTTCATCCATGTTGTAACATATGAAATAATTTTCTTCTTTTTAAAGGCATGATAATATTCATATATATATATATATATATATATATATGTATAAATACAAATATATATATATATGTATATAAATACATGTATTTGATTCAATTCCAATTGCATCATTGTTAGTATCACATTTTTAAGTCTCCAGTGATTCCAACTGTCCAAATCTTAACACTTAAGGCTCAATTCTGAATTCTTGATGCATACATTATAATTTATTTTCTGTCATACTAGAGAGGCTTTCTTTCTGTATTCTTAGATTTTTAACCCCAAGTGCTGATTTCCCTTTCTCCCTTCCTTTCTTCCTTCCTTCCTTCTTTTTTTTCTTTTCTCCTCCTCCTCCCTCCCTCCCTCCCTCCTCCTCCCTCCCTCCCTCCCTCCCTCCCTCCTCTCCTCCCCTCCTCTCCTCTTCTCCTTTGCTTTTTCCTTCTCCTTCTTCTTTGTTTACTCTTATTTGTGCTGATTCCTTTTCACAACTGAAAGGAGCTAGAAATAAATTTCAGCCTTCTCAACAGGGGGTAGGTTGAGAAAGAGGTTCAGAAAACTTACATTCATCCAAGAGCAGTAGTTTTAGCATTGCGATGTAGGTGGTAATGGAAATCTAGTAGAGAAGAATTCTGCCAGTCTGAAATGCCATAGGTTCTGAGTATTTGAAAGATCCTTAACATGCTGCACTGAGGTGTGGGACAGATGGTGAAAGCCAACAGAATCCATGAGGGCTGTTTATTGAAAATGACTATATTGTAATACCTACCCCTATTTAGGAGCCAGTATATATAATCTGTTAGAGCCTTGACTTTGCTTATAAAGACTATACATTGGATATTCAAAGTAGCCCAAAGTAGTGATAATGTATTTCAGAAATATGTGTAGAGGCTGACTCTGTAATTGTAAAAGTAATGGAAAACTTACCAATGGAAACTTACCAATGTTTATGCTAGGTCTACCATATGAAATGCACTTTAGATACCTTACCTTTGTTTCCACAATAACTAATTGTCTAGCTTCATTTCCCCTTCTAGAAGTTTATTTTCATTCACTTAAAGGGCTAATTCAACTGATGTGCCATCAGACTACAACCAACAAATGTATATTATTTCATCTTACATTATGCTATAGATATTTCTTTTATTCACAAGAGATTTCAGCATCTCACTTTCTGTAGTCTCATCTATAACTACGTCAATATCATTTTTTATAACACAACGTCCATGGAATTTCATCCAGCACTCTTACTTCTCAGGTCTTCAACTTCTTGAAGTCTACTTTTCCACGTCAGAAACTGATTTCCGTTTTGTTGTTGTCGTTGTTGTCTTCTGAATAGCGTACCCTATATTTAAATCTTGCTTGCGATTTAATTTCACCTCCAACAGAATTTCAACCACATAGGAACATCCACTGGATGATCCAATTGCTTTTTTTGCAGCTTCCATCTCCTTGGTGTTATCATTTCCCTTCTAACTTAGATTCAATAATCAGACAAAAAAAAATGTTTCTTTACATAGATTCTCAACTCCCATGCCTCTTTCTCCTTTTGTCACACATACCTGGTGGAAATCAAGTCCCTTAAAGGAAACACATTGACTAATGAACTTTTACACAGATTTATTTGATATTTGAGTGGTTGAATGGGTATATAATATATATATATATATATATATATATATATATATATATATATATATATTCTATGTCTATATCTATATCTATCTATGTATCTATGTCTGTCTATCCTTCTGAATGGACTAAGTTTATGATAACACATTTCAAGTGTGCCTTTAGCATTGCCTGATGATGTGTAGTATTTTCTTAATTCTTTCCATCTGCAATGGCTTGAGATAACTATTTGATACACTCTTGTTTCTTCTTATAACTTAAATATATCTTCCCCTTGCACTGTTTCAGTTTGTACTTCACTCTCAGTTCACTGGAAAAGTAAAAACCATCAGATAAGTATGTGTCATCTTCCCACTACAAACTATATCAACCTATCTACACACACACACACACACACACACACACATTCATCCTGCTACAATGGATGCATGATCTCTGTACCTATCTAAGGCCCAAACTTCAATTTGTGCGTTGGACTCCACTGGTTATTACCTACTCAATAATGGTCTAACACTTGCCTACATTACCAATGTTCCCTCTTTTTTCTAATTTGTAATGGGAAAGTTTGCTCAGGAACTTTCATTTTTGGAACCGTAGAATTTACCTTAAATATGTGTGTGTATGTAAACACACACACACACACACATTTAAGGTAAATTCTAGTCTCAGAAATGAAAGTTCCTGAGCACACTTTCCCATTGCAAATTACATATGCATATCTTGATTTAAAAAAAAAAGTCCTTGATAGAAATCATGAGCATGAATAGCACAGATAATTTTATAAGTCTGATTGATCTCATAAACTATTAAGACACATCCCTAGGCACCAACAATAAGGAAAGACTGGAAAATCATATTGACATGTGGACTAATATCAGTAACTGACACATATTGAGTTTGAGTAGACTCATGTGAAGAAGAAAAACAAAAAGGCCTCTCATGTTAAACTTTTATTATCTATTTTAAGTATATATTTGTCTAAAAGTAATATGTGTATATTATTTTAAAATTAAAAACTGTATTAAAGTTAAATAAAAAGGGTGATAAAGAACACTCAAGACAAGATAATAAAGCCAGGATTTTCAAAGATATACCCTTAGTGAAAAATATGACTAAAAGAAACAAGTAGGGTTGCTGGCTATGCTCTGGGCGGGACACCATACCCTTTCAGGTCCCATAAACATAGGCCTGACCTCATATAGGTCTGAAGTTTGAATTTAATCTCAACTCAACAAATTAGTTTTAAATGCTCAGAGATTGAGATCGTTTTAGAACACCTGGCAGAATAAGTGGAAATACACTCTGCTGGTGCATTTTTATGGTTTTCTCATAAAGTTCTGCTGTTTGAAAATGAGTATACAATTCAAAGTTATTAAAAACAAAAGGAAAAATATGAGTATGAATGAGAATCAGTAGGAAGAAAAGCTCAAAGGAATGCAGACATTGGATAATGCATATGTTCAAAATGTTTAGAAAATTTAAAGAGAAAGATGTAAATATGAGCCAGAAATAGAATACTAGTTTAACACACTCACACAAAGACCAATACTAAAAATTTTAAATTACATAATTATAATTTTATAATTACAATAGGAAGGGTGAAACAGCAGTTGAGACACAGTAAGATTTTGTGGATAAGACAGTATATCTAAAGAAATTGTCTAGAATTTAAGCAAAGAGTAAAAGAGAAGGGAAAAATAAAAGAGGAGACTGAAAGGTATTATTGCAAAAGTAGAAAGTTTGGGATAAGACTAATACAGAGACAGAAATGTTAGAAAAAATGGCTGAGAAAATTTTAAAAAATAATAATGCCTGGAAATTTTTCAGATTTAAAGAAAACAAGATTCTCAGATTTATAAATTATAAAATAGTTGTAGAAAAATATTAAAAAGAAATCTACATCTAAGTACATTGTGGTGAAAATAAAAATGAGAGAGAATGCAATTTTAAATCAGCCAAAGAGAAAACACAGACTAAGGTATAGAACTTAGATTGACAGTGTCCTTCCCATCAACAAAAATGGAAGCCTAAGGATGCAAAAATAATAAATTCCTTCAAAGTACTGAAAAAAATGTTTAACTAACTAAATAAACATTTATGAAATAATTTAACAGATTTCCTACACTGCATGCATACACAGATATTGAAACACATTTAAAAAATTACCAGTAAAGATCCTTTCTAAAGGAATTTTCTATATGAAATGCTTCAAAAAAAAAAAAGGAAATTTCAGGAAAAAAAAATGTTTTATTTATCTAATAATATCTTGCTGTTTTGTTGTGTGCATAATACTAACTTAGAATAACTTCCTGCTTCATAATTATACGCATAGGCACTCCAGAGCAGTTGTTTCAGGTTGAAACACAAAGGAATCACAGGCAATGTTTTATTATCTCTGAAGTGGCCACTTCACTCATATGTCATTGCCAGACTGAGTCACACAGCTGCACCTTCTGGAATGTGAAGGCTACATAATGCAGTGGCTGGATTACCACCTCCCAGGTATGACTCACTTATAATGGAGGTGGAGGACAGATTGTGATGGATACTTTATCTTGCTCCATCATTACAGCTCAATATGATCAGGTCCCAAGTTCTCTTTTCCTGGAGGACTATTTTGCTTGAGTGTAACTCATATTTTATTAACCAAAGAGCAGTTAATAATTTCATAATATTGTGAAATAATATAATAAGTTAAATTATTTTACACTTTGAAAGAATATTTTGTTTTGTTTTGTTTTTGTTTTTGTTTTTTTAATTTTTATTAAATTAATTGGAGTGACTTTTTAAAATAAAATTATATAGATTTCAAGTGTACAATTCTATATATAGTTGCATTTTTTTTCAATTTTTATTTTTCCTTGAATTGATGAGTTCTCATTTTTCCCCTTTTTGTTCTTCTTGTCGAATCTGAGTAGAAATAAAGGAAAATGATGTATCTAAGTTCAGATAGACATAAAGGAATTAACAAGAAATTCAGACCCAGATTTCTTTTTTGCAAAGATTATACTTTCTTTACATCTTTACATCAGTACATCAGTACTGCAACGTACTGAAAGTTCTGGAATCCTTGGTTCTGTAGTAAGTGAAACAAATGAGGTTTTCTGATTAATTCTGCTGCAACCAGAAGCCGTGTGATGGTAGCATCTAGGAAAAGGGTGAAGGTCAAGTTCTTATAGCAGGCTTTCTTCCCGAAGCTCCAAGGATGAAGTTTGGTTTGTTTGTTTACAGTCTAATAATCATGAGTATATTCAATTACTCATATTTTTTTATAATTAATGATTATACAGGAATATTATAACTAGCAAATCAAATAATACTGCTTTTATTTTCATGCTAGTGAGATAAAATTATGTAAAAAACAGGTAAATTAAAATACGACTTAAATTTTTAGGTAAATAAAAATGCAACTGATAATATTAAAAATAATGTGTGGTGGTATTCAGATGTGGCCATAGGCTGAGTAAAGTTTCATGCTAATGAGTGATGACAGTCAGTACCCTTTTATTCCCCATCTATTACGTGTCGTGTTGTGATAAATACACATACACATGTCTAATCTTTTAATTAATTCATCCAAATGGTTACATTTAGTCCCATTTGTAAATGAGGAAAATTAGATAACGAAGTTAAATAAATTTCCCAAAGTAAGACAATTGATGACGGTCAGAGCAGACCTGCTCATTTCTAATGCTACCTTCTTCATTCTCTGTCTCACCTAACTGTATATGGAATAAGGACAGTTTTCATGAGTTTACAGGGAACTTGAGACAAATCGTTTTTGCTTGTTTGCTATGTATAATATACTGGCTATACGGGTGTTATGCAAGGCGAAGGAAATACAAAGTTGTGGCCATTTGCAAAAGGCCATGGAAAAACATTAAGAAAGGAAGTTTCATAACCACATGAAGCCATGATGTAAAGAGAGCACCAGATGGTTTGTGACTTATTAATTGTTACATTTTGAAATTATATTTTATAAATTATAGTGCAAATAAAAACATAAAGATGCCATGTCTCTATTAGCTTATAAAGAACTTTTTCTAATTCTGAATACAAAGCTACTTGACACCGAATACAGTCTGTATTAATTTAAAAATACTATATAGCACACACTAACATTGTTCTTTGTTTCATTTTGCTTTGTTTTATTTTATTTCATATTTTTGTTTTCAAAATTATGGAGCTTCAGCATCATTGGACTTCTAAAAGTTATCTAAATATTTTCTTCTATTTTAAACAAATGTGTATATAAACCTCCTATGCTAAAATATTTGATTGGCTTCCATAATTCTGATTGGAAATCATAATTCTGACTGGATTCTGGCAGAAAAATGCCAGAATCTCACTCCACATATTTTTTTCAGTTCTTTTATCAAGCAGTATTTTACTTTGCTTTATTGTAAATTGAATCCTTCCCTCTGCAATTTCCTCTCATTTATTCTAAGTTCTCCATGTACACAGGCCACAGATTTTCCTAATCTAATAATATTTGTTTACAGAAATACTTCTTGCTTATTCTTTTTTCCTAAGCAATCCATCCTTTTCTGGCTTCTATTTGTTGCCTTCTTGAGACCCATCAAAATCCACATGGCCAGTGTCTGCTTCTTGAGCCTGAGGAAATGTTTACAGAAATATGCCTAATATTTCTAAGGCTATTAGTCCTTCTTGTTCCTTGGGGTATGTTTCTGCAAGAGCAGGTCAGCTCTGGGGCTTAAACAGGAGAAATGATGACCCTGATGCATGGGATGCTGTCTGGCTGCGGGAAAGGGCTGAGAACACCTTGCTGCCCTAATTCAGCAGCTGGTTGTGTTGTGCCTGCCAAGGAGACGGGTGTACCTGAGTGCAGTATGGGACTGTGGTCTGAGCTCTGGTGTCCCATGACACCGTGGAGCCATCTGGGGAACCAAGAGAGTGCCAGGGAATTCACAGATATGGACACAAACCAAATTAAGTAACAAAAGAAAGACCACACTTTCTCAAAGTTCTCTCCATTAGAAGGTTGTGGAAAAATTACTGATTTGGAGTCAAATAAAGTTAAGTTAAAATCACCACCTAACACCTTAAAACCATTGTTACCTTAGACTTAATTAACTTGTCTAATCTTACTCTCCTTACCTATAAAATGTAAGAGAATAACATGTATATAAAGCTCCCAATCTTATATACATTACATTTAATGTGTCGTTTCTTCTGAATTCACTTCCATCACACACGGCCGTATCTCCAGGTTAATCCCAGCCTAGGAAAACTTATTTTTTTTACAAATATTTATGTAAATGTTCCCTCTCAAGTAATAAACCATACTCCTCTTCTCCTAAGTGGGGGTTGTGCTTTGTGACATCCTTCCAAAGAGAATGGAAAGGGAGTGGGGGAGAGACTTTACAACGGGAAACCTGAAAAACACACACTACCTCAAGCCAGAGAAAGCTCATTTTGATAGTATGTTCTTTTGATATGATGTGTTGAAAATGGCACTTCACCTCTGATATTGCTTCCTAAAACCCATAGTCCCAGTTTATCCATGAGAGAAATAGCAAACTGACCCAAATTGAGAAACATTCCATAAAGAACTACTCAAAATTGGGAAACTCATCAAAAACAAGAAAAGTCTGAGAAACTGCCACTGTTTAAAGGAGCCTATGCATGATATTCGGATATTAGAACAGAAAAAGGACATCATGCAAAAATTATGAAAATTCAAGTAAGGTATAAACTTTAGTTGATCATAATGTGTCAACCTCATTCATTAGTTGTGAAGAAATGCCATAGTAATATAAGATGTTAACAATAAGAGAAACTGTATGTGATATATGAAGAAGCAGTCTGCAATACCCTGCAGCTATTCAACATATCTAAATATATTATAAAATAAACATTTATTTTAAAAAATCAAATGTATAGGAATTCATAGTAAGAGAAATTGCTACATAACTTGTCCTCATTTTCTTTTCTTACGACTGCTTTTTCTGAGACATTAGATCAGAAAAATGCATTCTTAGAAATTCATTATAAGCAATCAATTTTGTGTAAAGATAATTTAGTAAAAGTATTTTTTAATTGAAGTATCTTTTAAAAATGTTAATTATCAAAACTTTTTTAGTTAAAACTGATTTTGTGTAGGCATAGTCTACAATTTGTTTTGGAAAAATAAAATCTAAAAATACTTTGTGCACATTCTCAGTTGAATTTGGGTTCTGATTCATGCAAAATTCAGTGAGCTTCTTAGATGAAGAGATAATTGTAAATGTCATAAAACCACATTTACATGTAATTTATCCTTGATTAATTTATCATCATAAAATGTTGTAACAAAAAATATTAAACCTGGGCAAATTTTTCCAAAGCAAATGTGAGTAGTATCTGAGTGACATAGGTTAAGAAAAGGTCTCTGAGCCAAATGAAACCTAGCCAAAATAATTTTTTGGAAGAGGTGAGGAATGATTTGTCTGATTTTTCCAATGTACTAATATTTGCTTTATGGATTTGTAAGAGAAAATTGGCTGAAATATAAAGTAAAACTTACTTTTTTTTTTTCACTAAGTCTATATTTGGACCACAGAGGAGAACAATCTAATTACCTCCGAGTCAGAGCATGTATGTACCAAAGATCCAGTTTCTGTCCATTCAGGTGTCTGAGCAGGTCAGATGTTAGGAGTACTTGCATTTAAAGTCAAACTCTGATATCTGAATGGCATTGGCAACTTATCTAATTTTGAAAAAACTCATTTTCTTCTCTTAACATGAGATAATAGTAACTAATGCAGTAGGCACCTGGTATTGTGAGACAAATATTAGTTTCCTTTTTTTCCACTTCCATTTTCCATAAACCTCCTTGCCATCTGTCTAAAACAGCAACAGCTAGAAATCAATTAATTGTTTGTTAGATAAAGTCCAGTTCACCCACAATATTTACTGGCTTTTAATTATTCTTCCCAGAGTTCCTACACAGATGAAGACAGTTGTCACAACCTGAACATTGTTTGAATTATGATGGGCTTGAGAGTTTTTGTCTCTCTTAACTTCAGTTGAAAATATGACTCTGTATTCTGATTTATAGGGCAAGTTATTAAATGGAGCAGAACAGAGATAAGTCAGAGTTCTGTACTTATTCATATGGTGAAAAGGACATTATTTGATAAATGTTGGTCATTGTTAATGAGTTTGGCATGCTTAGCTTGAGACTTTGTTCTATTTTATTAAACTTCAATTTTTTAACTACAAAGAAATAACAATTAATCTTCAAAAGGCATCAAGTATGATCCAGATTAAGTAGTTTCCTTTTATATTCACCCCCACAGTAATTGATTTATTTAGAGAAAAAGCATCCCTTTATTTCAAAATCACATCCAAAACATTGTGTAAATCTTTGTACTTCTTACTTCTCTGAATTTATTCCTACAAAAATGATTCCGTCCCACCTTCTCTTCCCTAAAATCCTTTATTTGATCTCAGTAGTCTATACAAGATAAATTCAAGCACTTCAGCTTAACCTACAACATCTTCCATCACCTGCTTTCCTCCCAAATGTCACCTCCTGCCACTCACCTATTTGTAATTCATGCTCTAACAATGATGAACTAGATAAACTTTCAAATGCTCTAGGCTGTTTCATGATTCTATTCATTGGCTTATCTTGTTCTATTTGTCTTTAATAAAACTTTATAACGTTGTTCAGTTTGCATGTCATCTTCTT
This sequence comes from Rhinolophus sinicus, assembly GCF_036562045.2. NCBI lineage: Eukaryota > Metazoa > Chordata > Mammalia > Chiroptera > Rhinolophidae > Rhinolophus > Rhinolophus sinicus. Next base: position 113,537,354 of record NC_133751.1, read on the forward strand.
CAGAGAATCTTAAACCTCAAACTATGGAATGATATACTTTTTTTTTTTTAATGTTATACACCCACAAAACATTTTTTCCTTTATGGTAACATGCTCGTAAATTTTTGGCTAGAAATAATGTTTAACTACCTATCTCAACCAACTATTAATTGAAAACAGGAATTGTATACTTTCATGTTTTTATTTGCAATGACTATCAGTATACATTCACATTTAGTACATGATCTTTTTTTTTTTTTTTTTTTTTTCAGGTGGACAATTTGCCACCCATCTCCGTGCTGGGGTTGATCATCCAGAAAAGCAATAACTTCGTTTGATTAATTATCACAATAATCCTGAAACTATCATTTCTGCTATTTTACAGAAAGAGGAAGCTGAGGCTCAAGGATGTTAATTGTGTTCCACAAGAATAACTTACTGAACTTCAAAACCCATGCACTTTCAGTTAACCTCTATTCCTGCCTGCCCGTCTTTCAAGTACCAACACAGTTGCACTGTTCCAAAGAATTTTCTCTGCTAATTGTGGAAATGCAAATTGTAAGTACTTGAATACAAAGGAAGAGAGTTAATCATTACTCCAGGGATCAACCAAACATATTTCAAAAAGGAGAACAACTTGAGGTAGACTTTGATATAGTATAAGACTTATGGAGGTCAGGGAGTTAGAGGGAGACAGAGATTCCACGTGGGTCCATGCCACTAGTGTGGATGCATGAGGTTTATGTTTGTTGTTTTAAGAATTAATTTTGCTTTGAAAAAAATTAAACGTATTGGGGTAACATTGGTCAGAGAAATTATATAGTTTTCACGTGTACATTTCTATAATACATTACCCATATATTGTTCTCCACCCAGAGTCAGTTCTCCTTCCATCACCATATATTTGACCCCCTTTTTACCTTCATCTACCGTTCCCCCTCCCCCCTTACCCTCTGGTAACCACTGAACTATTGTCTGTGTCTATGAGTTTTTGTTTGTTATCAGAAGTGGAGGAAAGAAGGAGGCTATTTAAATGAAATTATAATGTTTATTTTCAAATAAAAGATATAAAGACTGATAAGAAAGTGGTCAAGAAATACATATATATTTTACTCTCAGTAGATTTTATTTTTCAAAACATTTAGAATTAAATAATAATTGTAAAGATAGTACAGAGATTTTCCACATAAACCACACCCAGTTTCTGCTATTATTAACATTTTACATTGGTATGATACTTCCTTACAGTCAAGTGAATATTGGTACATTATTAAGTACATTTTCTAATTTATGTAGCTTATTCAGTTTTTCTTAGTTTTCTCCTAATGTCCTTTCACTGCTCCAGGATACTACTTTACGTTTAGTTGGCATTTCTCTTTAGGTTCTTTGTGGCTGCGGTAGATTCTCAGACTTTCTTTTTTTTAATGACCTTGACAGCTTTGGAGAGTACTGTTTAGAAATTTTGTAGGATGCACTGCTACTAGATTTTGTCTAATGCTTCGAAATTTGTACCCTCCTAAACGACTGTCTAGCAAAGATATTAAAAATTATCAAAGCTCACTTAAAAGAAATGTTCTATAAATTATGAACATAATTGATGTTATAGTTATAATCCTGGGACCAGGCGAAGCAAGAAGTAGTGGCAGGGAAATAAAGTTCTCAAACGATGGTTATTATGCTAAGTGAGGTAAGCCGGTAAAAGTTGAGAACCATATGACTTCACTCATATGTGAGATATAAAACTGAAAGCAACAAAGGAACAAGACAAACAAATAAACAAAAACTCATAGACATAGACAGTGGTTTAGTGGTTACCAGAGAGTAAGGGAGGAGGAGGGTGTTAGATGAGGGTAAAGGGGATCAAATGTATGATGATGGAAAGAGAACTGACTCTGGATGGTGAACATACAATGTTATATATAAATGATATATTACAGAATTGTACACTTGAAACCTATGTAATTTTACGAACCATTTTCACCCCAATAAATTTAATAGAAAAAAGCCGATTCTCCCAAAATTATCAACATGAACTATTGATAAGACCAAACTGAATGTCTTGCTTATCTCAACAATGGAGTACACCATCTTCTACCTTGCAAAACTTTAGCAGTAGAGAGGGTGGGGGGTATGACTGGAGGGGAGGGATCTTCATTCCAATTGGGTAAAGACCAGGATATAATAATCCAGAATTGGTGGAAACCTCCAGGGAAGGATTTGAGATGAGAGATACAAAGAATCATAGGACACAAAATATCTGTGGACATTTTTCATTGAACTTTTGGTGGATATTTTGGAAAGTTCCTGTAATGAACAATTAAACCATTTGCCTGGGCAGGAGAATTAAAATCATCCTGATGAGAACAGGGATATAGCACAAAGTCATATTGCTGTAAAAATGAGGTGGAGTCAACATCTTCAGTGTCCTGGCTGAGTGTAGGGGTAGACCATTTCAGATTTCAAAATATTTAAGGGTCTGGATGTAAGAGAGAAGAATAAACTATTAACACACATTAAAGCATGTATCACCAGTTACATAAGACACGGTGTTTATAAATGTCTCTACTATGTTTTTAACTTCTTTCAATTTTGGATTCACTGTTTAAAATAATGGAATAAAGCCACTCAATAATGTTCCCTTTTCCTTTAAGTAATAACTTAACCTTGAACAGAGAATGAGGAAGAGAAGTATAAGTTTATGTTTAATGCATATAAGACATATCTGTAGGAAATAGTTAACTTCCTCTATAAAATGATTGCTACTATTGTGTGTTCACCACCCGAAATCAAATTTCCTTCTGTCACCATATATTTGACCCCCTTTACACACAATGCAATATGTTGATGATGTGTTATAGAATTGTACACTTAAAATCTATATAATTTTATTAACCAATGTCACCCCAATAAAAAATAAAAGTACACACACAGAAAATAGATGTTGAGTAAAAATGATTCCTAATATATCAATAAAAATGACATGAAGTAAATTCCTATGAAATAAGAAAGCTTAATGAAACAATTAACTTTTTCAAAGGAGATCACAAAACAGGTATACAAGAGCTCAAGGAAGCCATAGGAGAAAATAAAGTAGTAAAATCAAGTGCATTAATTGAAAACATATGATATAATAAAAAACATGAAATTACATGAATTATATAAGGCTGCTTTGTTTGATACTAATCTAATTAATTAAAATTGAAAACACTGGATTAAATGGAGTAATAGAATTAATTTTATAGAAAAAAAGAGCAAAACTAAGAAAAAATATATTAAGTGGAACAATTAATATGGATGAAAAAGAAGGTTTTCACAGTCCAACCTTACCAAAAAAACAAAAAAACAAAAAACATGCTCAGAAAAGTCACAGAAGTATTCTTTCAAATGTTTGGAAATAGTTGATTCAAAGCCTATTTTGCTTTTAAGTATTGTGCAAAAGAAGGATTTCTCTTTATTATATCTTATGATGCTAGCATGATATCAATTTTAAAACATGTAACAAGTAGAAAATTTCCCATATTTTTATTTAATAAAATTACCCTAAAGAAAATATTAGTAAACATAATTTAGTGGTATATTTAGAGAAGAATATGCCCTTCAGGACTGGATTGTTTCCATTCTGACAATCTATTATCATGTTGTACCACACACGTTGGACAAAAGAGGAAAAAATAATCATATACTCAACTCTATAAATATTAAAAACTCCAGCTTTTTTGTTTGTTTGTTTCTACTTTCATGAAATATCTTTTTCCATCCCTTTATTTTCAGTCTCTGTGTGTCTTTCCATCTGAAGTAAGTCTCTTGCAGGCAGTAAGGGTCTCTTGTTCTGGGACAACATGGATGGATCTAGAGGGCACTGTATAACCTGAGTATAGTAAGTCAGACAATGAAAGACAAATGTCATATGATTTCACTTATATGTTGAATCTAAAGAACTAATAAACAAACAAAACAGAAATAAAAAAAATATATATATTAAAAACTCATTGATGTGTTGTAACAATTCCTTTGACATAAAAACTTTCAATAATATATGAATATTATAAAATAGAAATAAATATTAAATGTGATTTAAAGTAGTTTTATCAAACATATCTTGGAGTCTATATTCCAAAGGTATTAGTTATAATACAGCTCTATTAAAAGGGCCTGACAAACTGAGATGCCTGAAACAGGAAAGAATCATGAATTTTAAGCTTTCCTGAGAGCTTCTTCAACAAAATACCACCCATGAAAGGATTTCAGTGACTAAAGGACCTTCTCATTAACTACACCCTGAGCCAACGTAAGCCACTAAACGAGTGTAAATTGAATCTTCACTGTGTATCTGCAACACAGGTGTGTTAATACTTAGATGGGCAAACCCTTTCTCCTTGCTCTCTTTTCCACTTTAAAAAGTTATATAAGAGTCTTTTGAAGGTACCACTTATGAAATGTAGATATCTACCAATAAATATCTCCTTTCAAAGCATCATAAGAAATCTTTTAAAAAGGAAATTCAGAAGCTTCAGAGTAACTCACATTCATGGCCTTGACAAAAATTATTTAACTCGAAAGACAAAGGAACATTGCTTTGAATTTAAAACCACTTATACATCACCCCACATTAATAGACAACTTTACAATTTTGTCAAGTAATTCATTGGATGGGAGAGGTCAGTCTGAGTGTGTGAGATGCTTGAGTTCTGTATTAAAAGAAATATTGTTTTGTGATTTTCAAACACTAGGATAATTCCAATTTTGAATGATTTTGCAGTTAGGCAGCACATTTGACCCAGTTTAAGGAAGAAATTGGAAGTCAGTATGAATAGTGGAAAAGTAGAGTAGACAGGAAACCACTCTGAGAAGGATTTATTATTTCCTAAGAGAAGGTTGTTAACTTTCATGCATTTAAGTTTCATCCATCAGATTCTTCCTCCATGTCTATGTGCGAATGTGGAAGTGGCGAGCACTGTAGGGAGGTAGGATGCACAAAGGAGATACCAAGAGACAATATTAGTGGGTGAAACACTGGAAGAAAATTTGGTCAGGATATCGGTACAAGAGCACATAGCAGAGTGAGTGAATTAGGACTCTTTTGTAGAGCACACATTCCATAATCAGAGTTCGAGTTTGATACTTAGCTGTCATATATCAGCTCTGGAGTCTGCACAAATAATGTAATCTTTCTAACCATGATTCTTTGGCAATTTGGGGATAATAATAGTGACTGCATCAGAGAGGTCTTAAAAATGTAAAATGAGATAAATACGAAAAGCATCTACCACGATTTGTTAAGGATGTTGGTAATTATGTTGTTCAGGGCCCCTTTTAAGAACTTGATGGCATAGAATGTGGTGGGTCAGCTGGTGGGAGGCATTGGGTTGAGACAGAGGTGATCAGGACAAACGCATCTGATAATATTTATTATAACATTCCATTTTAAGGATTTCAATATCATAGTATGTGTAAAAGCACAACAAAATTATAAATAGAATTATAAATAAAATATTTGATTGTATAATTAGCAATGTACATCTGCAAATAATGCTTAAGGCATTTGGATATGGTTGTGTTTTTATTTTTCATAAAATGAGAACCTTACAATGCATTTACTCTGAAGTTTGTTAAATCATACCATTTCTTCAAAAGAATGAATAAAGAAATTTTACCTCAAACAAGTCTAAATCTCCAAAAATTGAATTGGTGGGATCCTTATAAACACATTTCAACTTTATTGGCTGTGCCTTTGGATTTAACTTTGAATATCAGAAACCTTAAGCTTCGTGGTTCCTCATTTACAATGACCCTTTGTAAGACACACTTGTGCACCCAGCCACATCTCCTAGCGCTTAATGACCACAGGTCCATGGTCTATGCTGACCACCTGAAATCTCTCTTTGTCCCCAAAGGGGAGACTCTGTGCTAAATGTTGACATGGGACACTATGATCATTCCGTGATGGGACTGGGTGTGACTGGGAGGAAAGGGACTTAGGTCATTCTGCTGCCCCAGTGCTATGGTGGAGGCCTTCTGATGCCAAACATGTGAAATCAATGCTCTGGAGCCCCCTGAGGCCTGGCTTCTCTGTAAGATGTGTTTCCGAGCAAGACACTGTGGAGCCAGATCAATGTGGCAGTGCCAAAGAAGAGTTGTGAAGCTTTGTTTCTGAAGCTTTTTAGGAACTTTAACAAAGTATGGATATTTATAATTAAAAAAAAAAAAATTCAAATCAATCACACTAGAGGGAAGACTGAGTTAGCTTTACATTGTTTCTATAGAAAACATAGTAACTGACTCCAGGTGGTGAGCACACAATATGATATATGAGGTCTGACAATTAAGTTTGCGAACTCATCCTAGAAAAGTGCTTCATACCTTATTGCTCAATGTCACCGCAGTCACCTTCGAAGTACTCCCCTTGGGAAGCTATGCACTGATACCAGTGCCTAGTCCACTCTTCAAAGTAATTTTGGAACTCTTTTTCTGGAATGGTCATCATAGTTGTCATCGTATTACACTTAATGTCCTGAATGTCATCCAAATGTCTTCCTTTCAGTACTTCCTTTATCTTCAGGTAAAGAAAGAAGTCACTGGGGGCCAGATCAGGTGAGTAGGGAGGGTGTTCCAATACAGTTATTTGTTTCCTGGCTAAAAACTCCCTCACAGAAAGTGTCGTGTGAGCTGGTGCTTTGTCATGATGCAAGAGCCATAACTTGTTGGCGAAAAGCTCAGGTCATCTAACTCTTTTCACACAGCCTTTTCAGCAATTCCAAATAGTAAACTTGGTTAACTGTTTGTCTAGTTGGTACAAATTCATAATGAATAATCCTTCTGATGTAAAAAAAAGTTAGCAACATCATTGCAACAAGCTCATGAACTTAATATTCTGATCTCATACAGATGATGTATTACAGAATTATGCACTTGAAACCTATGTAATTTCAGTAACCATTATTTTAGTAAATTTATCACCCCAATAAATTTAATTAAAAAAAAGAAAATAGTGAAAACTTACAGTCATATAAAGAGACGTTTAAATAAGTAGTTAGGATTTTCTTCTCCCAGGAAAATACATAGACATAATTTCCCTATCCTTCCTGCTAGGAGCAACTATAACTCCAATATATTGTATTGAAACAAACAAACAAACAAACAAACAAAACAAAAACACAACAAAAGAAACATAAGACTCTGAGTAATGGAGAGGGGATGGTAGACTACCTAAGCAACCAATAAATGACACAGTTGTGAGATTCCTGTTTGTTTGTTTGTTTTATTCTTCCCCATATATCCCAGACTTGGAACTAAACAATGGGACAACACAATAATTACAATGGGTGCAGACAATAAAATCCGTCCTCAAATCCTGTTGTCTCTAGAAAAACAAACAAACAAACAAACAAAAAAAACCCAGGAAAGTTGCAGCCTAGTAAGGCATGAAAATGTTTAGAAAACTACTCTACCCCAACCAAACACCACACATAAAAAAAATTAAGTTCTACCCCTATCCATGTCAGGATTGCTGAGTGGAGAACTTAGATTTCCATCCTTGTCAGGCTAATAGGATACTCAAGCTCCACAAATAAAGTGGCAGAGTAGGAAACAAGAATTCTAACTGACACCGGGCAGTAACAAGTAGACTCCCACTACTCCTTAATGTCAATGAACATTATGTGGGGGCCATTAATGAGGCAATTTTTATAATTAAATTTATTGGGGTGACACTGACTAGTAAAATTACATATGTTTCAAGTATACAATTCTATAATACATCACCTACATATTGCATTGTGTGTTCACCACCCAGAGTCAATTCTCATTCCATCATTATATACTTGATCCCCTTTACCCCCTTTTAACTTCTCTCTTTACCCCATACACTTTGGTAGTCACTAAACTGTTGTCTGTGTCTATGAGTTTTTGCTTGTTTGTTTGTCTTGTTTGTTGCTTTCAGTTTTATATACCACATGTCAGTGAAATCATATGGTTCTCGACTTTTTCTGTCTGACAAATTTTGGCTTAGTATGATAATCTCAAGATCTATCCATGTTGTCACAAATGGCAGTATTTCACATTTTTTATGACTGAATAATATTCCGTTGTATATCTACACCACATCTTTTTTATCCAATCATTTATCAAAGGGAATTTTGGTTGTTTCCATGTCTTGGCCATCATAAATAGTACTGCATTGAGCATAGGGGTACATATACATTTACGGATAAATATTTCCATAATGAGGCAATTCTGTGCCACCCATCCAGAGTGGTATCTGTGAAGACCTGGTGAGGAGCTGGAACTCCCATCCATGACCAGCAATAACAAAGAGCTCACTAGCTCAGGTGTCAATGAATCTGAATGTAGAATCTGGACTTCTACCCCAACTTCTGATAACAAAGGCGATCCAGAATCCTTGATTTAATGAAACTATTCACAAGGGGGAAAAAATTCAAGGCAGTGAAAACTAAGATAACTTATTCCTATCCGAATGGTAAAAGAATGGCTGAAGACACTTTTCTAACCAGAGGGTCAATGATAAATATGGAACTTTGGAATATCATAAAGGGAAAAAAGAAACAGTAAGGAAAACATATGGGTAAATATAATTAAATTAAACTCCTACTCTTCTTAAGTTTTCTAAGTTATGTTGGACCATAGAAGCAAACTTATAACACTGTCTAATGTGGTTTTAAGTTAATATAAAGGAATGTTTAAGACAATTAGAGTATTGATGAGGAAGAGGAGCAAATGATGGGATATAAAGGGAAAAAATAATTCTTTAGTTCGTTCAAACTTCTAAATGATGACGGAAGTAGGCTCTAGTGAATTATGTGTATATGATATACTCTAAATTTACCACTAAATATTCCATTCAAAGGGAATGACTCAAACACTCTATTGATTAATCAGAATGTAATTGTAAAAAACTATTCTGGTGACGTCATAAGAAAACAAAAAAGGAAACAAAAGGCCAACAGCAATGACAATGATGACAACTACAGAAACAAACACAGGGAGAAAACATAAAACAATAAACAAAATGGCAGACTTTCACCCTGATATAATGATAGTTACATTAAATACAAATGATCTAAATGCATGGAGTAAAATACAGAGATTAGAGAAATGGATTACAAAACATGAACTAAAATATAGATTGCCTTAAAGAAGCTATTTCAAACACAGCAATTTAGATTGATTGAAAATGAGTGAAAGGATGAAAAAAGTTACATCATGCAAATGTTAATCAAAAGAAAGCAGGAGTTTCTATATTAATATCAGATAAAATAAACTTTAGAAAACAGAAAATTACCAGAGACAGAGGCAAACATTGTATAATGATTAAAGGGTCAATCAATCAGAAGATATAGCTAGCTTAAATGTGTATACATTGAACAATAGGGCTGCAAAATCTGTGAAGCCAAAACTGATTGAATTGAAATAGGAAATAGACAAATGCATGATCATAGTTGAAGACTTCAACACCCCTCTGTCAATAGTAAGTAGTATACCTGCACAGAAAATCAGCAAGATTATAGAACTGAACAACACCATCACCCAACTGACATCTATAAGACATTCCAACACACAATAGCAGAATACATAGTTTTCAAGGAACATATACAAAAATAGACCATACTCTGGGTTATGAAACCAATCTCACCTAATTGTGAATAATTAAAATCATATGTGGTGTGTTCTCTAATCACAATTAAATCAAACTAAAAATCAATAATATGAATCTAACGGAAAAATCACCAAACACTTGGAACCTAAAAAACACACCTCTACAATACTCTAAGTTTAAAGGGAAGTGTCAAAGAAAAACATAATACATTGAACTGAATAAAAATGAAACATAATATTTGTGAGACACAGTAAAGTAGTGTTGAGAGGGAAATTTATAGCATTAAATGCATACATTAGAAAAGAAGAAAGGTCTAAAATAAAGATAAAGAGCATAAGTTAGTGAAACAAATCAGGAAAAATAGAGAAAACTCAATGAAACAAAGAGCTGTTTTCTTTTTTCAATTAATAAGATTAACAAACCTTTAGCAAAACTGACTGAAAAAAAAGAAAACATACACACAAATAGAGAAAACAGAAAATGAAGTTATTTGTCTTGCAGACTTTGAAAGGATAATGTGGAAACGGCATGGACAGTTCAACACACATATTTGATGACTTAAATGAAATTAATAGATTTTTGAAAAATGCAAACTACAATTCATTAAGTATGCAATGGTAACTTTAGTTGCACTCTATCTGTTAAGTGAATAATTCATCAGCAATCTCCAGATTCAAATGTTTTAACTGAAGTATTCTCCCAAATATTTAAAGAGAAATAAATATTAATTCTACACAATCTCTTCAAATAATAGAAGAATATGATAAATTTTGCAATTCATTTCATGAAATTATTAAATAAAAAGGGTAAACAATATAAACACAAAAAGAAAATTACAGACTGTTATTATTCATGAAAATAGACACAAATATCCTTAACAAATACATGCACATAGAATTCAGCAATGTAAATATAAATATATATTTTATATTTATGTATGTGTGCATATATATCTTATGTATACTATATATTTAAGGAGTAAGTGAGTTTAGTTCAGGATGCAAACAGAACTGGTTCAATATTCAAAACTGAATCTTCCATATAAGCATGCTAAAAAAGAAAAATCACATGACCTCAGTCACTGTAGAAAAAGCCTTTGGCAAAATGCAGCATTCATTAATGATAAAAACTCTTGAAAAAATTGAAATAAAGAGAACTTCAAATTGATAAAGAACATCTTAAATAAACAACCCTTCCGCTAACATTATTATTAATTATAAAACGTTAAATCTTTTTCTTTAAGATGAGGAGCAATGTGAAGATGTCCACTCTCACCAGTCTTACTCAGCACAGTATTAGACAGTATAGTTATTTCAATGTGGCATGAAATGGAGACAAACGGAATCTAGATCAGAAACAAAGAAATAAAACTGGCCTTTTCAGTAGATGACAAGAACCTCTGTGTGGAATATCACATGGTATCCACACAACTCCAAAACTCTTAAATTTTTTAAGTCAGGTCAGCAAGTTCACAAGATACAAGATAAACACACACAAATCTATTATATTGCTACATAGTAATGATGAACATATGGACACCAAAATTAAAAATATATGATCATCCAGTCTATTTAGTAAATGGTGCTGGGAAAACTGGACAGACACATGCAAAAAAATGAAACTGGACCACCTCCTTACACCATAAAAAAGAACAAATTCAAAATAAATTAAAGACTTAAATGTAAGACCCGAAACCATAAATCTCCTAGAGGAAAATATAGGGAGTAAATTTGCTGACGTTACCCTAAGTAATATTTTTACTGATATATTCCCTTGGGCAAGGGAAGTAAAAGAAAAAATAAGCATAGGGATTACATCAAACTAAAAAGATTTTCACAGCAAAGGAAACCATCAATAAAACTAAAAGGCGTCCTATTGAATGGAGAAGATATTTGTCAATGATATATCCGATAAGGGGTTAATATCCAAAATTTATAAAACACTCATTCAACTCAACACCAAAAAAACAAACAAACAACCCAAATAAAAAATGGGCAGAGGACATGAAGAGACATTTTTCTAAAGAGAACATACAGATGGCCAACAGACATGAAAAAATGCTCAAACTCATTAGTCATTAGAGAAATGCAAATAAAAATCACAATGACATACCGCCTCACTCCGGTCAGAATGGCTATCACCAATAAATCAACAAGTGCAATCCAGGTTGTGGAGAAAAGGGAACCCTTGAGTACTGTTGGTGGGATTGTAGATTGGGGCAGCCACTATGGAAATCAGTATGGAGATATCTCAAAAAATTGGAAATGGAACTTATTACCCAGCAATTCAACTCCTAGGCATCTATCCAGAGAAAGCCAAGATGCTAATTTGAAAAAAAGAACATATGCACCCCTACGTTTATTACAGTGTTACTCATAATAGCCAAGACAGAAACAACCGAAATGCCCATAGGTAGACAACTGGATTAAGAAACTGTGGTACATTTATACAATGGACTATTAATTGGACATAAAGAAGAATGAAATCTTACCATCTGCAACGATATGGATGGACTGAAAAAACATTATGCTAAGTGAAATAAGTCAGAGAGAGAAAGACAAATACCATATGATCTCTCATATATGTAATCTAAAAAACTGAATAAATGAACAAAGGAAACAGAAATAGTCTCTGAAATATAGAGAAAAAACTGATGGTTTTTAGATAGAAGGAGGGTGGGGATGAGGGAGAAGGAGGGGGGATTAGAAAGCACAAATTGGTAACTACAAGATTGCCACAGGGATATAAAAGACTGTTTGGGGAATATAATCAATAATGTTGTAAATATTTTGTAGGATGTCAGATGGGCACATGTCTTATTAGGGAAACCACTTCATGGACTATGTAGATTCCTGACCACTGCACTGTACACCTGAAGCTGAAACTGAATAATGTTGCATATCAACAAAATTTAATATATATAGTTATGGGATATTGACTCTATAAGAAATAGAGTCAATGCAATTGTAATAGATATGTACGATGTCAGAGGGGCAATAGATTGGGGGAGGAGGTTATCATTATGTGAGGGGTGAACTGTTTGACTATAAAGTATTTAAATTAAAAAATATATAATACACACACATATATATAGTCGTTTACAAGGAGATCCCCTACAACATAAAAATATTCCAGTTAAAGACAATATTTCTAAAAGTTCATTAATAATTATTTTATAATAGTTATATAAATATTTGTAATACTTTATTGGTTTATTTTATATTATATACAATTATATTTTATTATAATATATTATTAATATTGTATGATGTTATAATTTTTGCACATCCATGAGCTTATAAGAAAATCTTGGTGTCAGTGGAGTTTTAGGGTGTTTATCTTATAGCATCAATTCTGGCACTTCCAAGCCATATGACCTCAGGTGAACTTTTTAATTAGTCTTAAAAATGACTCCCTTAGAAATGACAGGCAGGACTTTAAGATTTAAATTCTATCTCTCAGGACCTTGGGAAAGTTATTTAAACTATCTGAACTTCTATTTCTTATTCTGTAAAAAGGAGCTAATCATAGCCCCTCCATCAAAGGGTAGTTGTCCTGGTTAAAGTATTCATTACAAGCAAAGTATTTAGAATTGTACTGTATATAGTAGGTGCTAATAATGTTTTCTTTTCCTATTAGAACTATTAAGTTGAATTCCATGATCTGCAAATTATTTCTTGCACTTAGAATACAAGGATGAATATGAGAGTCTTTCACTTTTAGGCACTTGATATTCCTGTTAAAAGTTTAACTATATGTTGTGCCATTGGTCTCAGTGTTACAACAGGAGTGGATCCTAGGTCAGGGCACTTGAAAGGTTTTATTCTTTGATTCTATGAATACTTTTGGAGTACCTTCCATTCCCTATGGCTTTTTTCGGCCTTGGAACTGAACAACTAATATATAACATGGAGGTTGATTAGTGTAAACTATTATGTGGGAAATTGTCTAGGTGCATTGGTGGCCTCTAAACTGAATACCACACAAGCTATCTGAAATTAATGAATCAGAAAAGAGTATGTTCTGAGCTAAAAGATATTTCATGGCAAGAGGAAAAGTTGAGAAAGCATAATATAATTGGTTAAGAAAAAGTAGTTCCATAATGTGGGGTGACATGCAGAAAAAGAGAGAGGTGAAGGGTACATGATGAGGGAGCCTATACACCACAGGGAAAGGATTCATCTTCACCTGTAATGTCAATTAATTTAAAATTTATGACTATATTTTTGACTACACCATTTTGCAACAGGCTTGATTGCACTCTACTTATAAAATGCATTTTAACATTTGTTTGACTAATAATAGTATATACTGAGGAGAGTGTTGTATATCTTCACATTTAAACACAGTTTGTACCTTCTTAAGCAATATGAAAGTTTTAAACATACATGTCTATAAAATCCAAAAATGCTATTAAGTGTAGAGAGCCACAGCTTGGTTGGCTAATAATTCTATTAGAACCGCAAACAGATAGGAAAGTGTATCATGGTAGCAATTTCCCATTATATCCTCTGCATCCTATTAACATTTCATGTCAAGTCTAGCTTATTTACTGCCATATGAATTCAGCAGTGACACTTTTATAAAAGTCATAAATAAATGTCAGACATAAAAATGCTAAGGATGCTTCACATGACCAATGTGAATGATATACCGTACAACAAAGTTGTTTTTAAAATAAGTTTAGCTATAATCATATTCCGTCAGTTTATAGTGATTACAATTTGTAATGTTTCCAAGTTATCTAGAAAGTGTTTATTCATATATTCCGAGCAAATTGGAAGATGTTCAAGCCTTCATGTTTATAATCAGTAGCCTAAGAGAGTTAACTGAATCTTTTTATTGTACACAATTTAAGTCATCACTCTAATGAGACAGTATATTTGGAAGTGTTTGAAAGTTGTAAGTAGTTTTACCTTTATTTCATTTAATATCCACTAACTTTGTAATCTCTGATTCTTTTAGCACTCTGAGCCTTTCAGAACAAAATTGAGTAGAAACAAAATTCCCCTTGACAATCAAGTAAATATTAAGATTCAAATGAATAAGGTATCTCTTAGTTAAATAATTCTGAGAAGTACAGATACAAATAATTTGGACAGATTTCTCAATAAATTTAATAGATCATACTTTGAATTAAAAATTTTCACGGGGATCAGAAAATCACAGAACTGGCCGGCCCGGTGGCTCAGGCGGTTAGAGCTCCATGCTCCTACGTCTAAAGGCAGCCGGTTGGATTCCCACATGGGCCAGTGGGCTCTCAACCACAAGGTTGCCAGTTCAATTCCTCGAGTACCACAAGGGATGGTGGGCAGCGCCCCCTGCAACTAAAATTGAACACGGCACCTTGAGGTGAGCTGCCGCTGAGCTCCCGGATGGCTCAGTTGGTTGGAGCACATCCTCTCAACCACAAGGTTGCCAGTTTGATTCCTCGACTCCTGTAAGGGATGGTGGGCAGCGCCCCCTGAAACTAGAAACGACAACTGGACTTGGAGCTGAGCTGCGCCCTCCGCAACTAAGACTGAAAGGACAACCACTTGAAGCTGAACGGCACCCTACACAACTAAGATTGAAAGACTAAAGATTGAAAGGACAACAACTTGACTTGGAAAAAAGGCCTGGAAGTACACACTGTTCCCCAATAAAGTCCTGTTCCCCTTCCCCAATAAAATCTATAAAAAAAAGAGAAAATCACAGAACTATTTCATCTATACAACATTTGTCAAAGCTCTATATAATCATGGAATAAAATTCAGTAAATGTATATAAAAGAAGATCATTAAATTTAGAACTTTATTAAGATCAGCCCTCAGTAAGAAATTATATTAATATTTTAGGGATAAGAGAGATGATGGGAAATAAGATGAGCTGCTCCATATGTCTGTAACAACTTCACGAACCTGGAAATACATGCTAAAATTACAGTATAATGTGATCTTTTAAATATTACTTTGAAAACAAAACTTTACCATAGGAAGAATTTAGACAGCAGTATGTTCATTGCTATTAACAATAATGGCCCTAATTCATCGAGAGAAGTGAATAGCAAGTTTCAAATTGAAGAAAGTTATTTATGATACACAACCAGAAATAAGAGTATCAAGAATGTATAAATGTACACACACACACACACACACACACACAGGATATATTAGTCACATCTATATCCATTCATCTATTGATGGACAGCTAGGTGGCTTCTGTATCTTGGCTTGTAAATAATGATGCAATGCACACAAGGGTGTATATATCTTTTCAAATTAGTATTTTTGTTTTCTTCGAATAAATACCCAGAAGTGGAATTGCTTGGTCATATAGTATATCTATTTTTAGTTTTTTGAGTTATCCCCATACTGTTTTCCATAGAACCTGCACCAGTTTGCCATTCCACCAACAGTGCACAAGGGTTCCCTTTCCTCCACATCCTTGTCAATACATGCTATTTGTTGATGATTTGATAATTGTCATTCTAACTGGACTGAGATGGTATCTCATTGATTTTGGTTTAGATTTCCCTGATGATTAGTGATATTGAGCATCTTTTCATATGTCTGGTGGCTATCTGTATGTCTTTTTTTGACTTTTCAGATTTTGCTATTCTTATTAAGTTGTATGAGTTTCTTATATAGTTTAGATATCAAACCCACATATAATATATCATTCTCAAATTTAGTAGGGTGTCTTTTTCTTTTGTTGATGGTTTTCTTTGTTGTTAGAAGCTTTTACATTTCATGCAAAAATAACTTAGAATAGTACTTGCCATTTGCAACATTTTTGGATCCAGAGGGCATTATGTTAAGTGAAACAAGTCAGGCAGAAAAAACAACAACAGAAAAACAAACAAACAAACAACAGCAATAAAAAACTTATATGTGGAATCTAAAAAATACCAACCAAATAAACAAATAAAACAAAATGAGAATAGACCCATAGAAACAGAGACCAAAGAATGGTTACCAGAAAAGAGGGGGGTGCAAGGATGGGTGAAAAATGTAAGGAGAATGTAGTCAATAATACTGTTATAGGTTTACACAGTGACAGACATATACTGTGCAATTAGTGTGGTGGTCATATTTTAAGGTGTATAAATGTCTAGACAGAAGAGCTGGAACAAGCCATTGTTCTTTTTTGAGCTCTCTCCCACCCAGCCTGCACACAAAGGTGCGTGCCATAACTGAGTCTCCATCAACCTGGCTAACACAGATCGGCTACCCGGTGATTTCCTGAGACACTGCCCCACCTAACTTGGAGGCCCAACCAAGATGTTCCCAATGGTTTTTACACATAAATGGCCTTTGTTCACGCTGCATACTTTCATAAAATCCTTCAAAGTTTCACTAACCCCAAACAAGGGACATCTGGCCTCAACATACCCTGTGCATCTAGCTAAGAGACCTCAAGCCCAGCACTAGTGACAGTCAGGTTCATTTAACAGCTTAGCCTCTCCCAGGCACCTACAAGCCCAGTGTGGGTTGCTGCCTTCAGTGGATTGCTTTGTGGCTCATGCCAGGTGGCCCCCGGCAAGGCATAGACTGCAGTTGAACTAGGCCTGTGATTGTGTCCCTCCAAGGAGGACTCAGGGGTGGCACACCGATTGGCCAGCTTCAGGCAAAGCTGAACATCATCCTAACATGACACACCCAAAAGGCAGACTGGGCAGGCACCAGAGCCCTGTGAAAGTGAATCCTGCTCTGTAGGGTCAGCCCATACACAACAGTTCCTTCACTATAGTCAAGGCCAGTCTTCACAACCAATCCAGCCATATAGTGAATGCATCCTATTGATATGTAAACAGCAGCTAACGTTCAGTTACAACAGGAGGGCATACAACATCCACACAAGGGACATATCTGTAGCACCTGGCTCAGGTGACTAGGGAAACTGTGCCACTGGACTCCCCAGAATACCTACTACATAACACCACTCTACTAAGACCAGGACAGAGTAATGCTATCCAATACATAGAAAACAAACAAATAAAAAATAAAACAAACAAACAACAACAACAACAAAAAAACCCCAGAAAGACAGCTAAAATGGGGAAACATAGAAACATGAAACTGAAAGAAAAAAACAAAGCTCTAGAAAAAAAATAAATAACCAAAATGGAGACAAGCAATTTACCACATGCAGAGTTAAAAAAAAACAAAACTGGTTATAAAAATGCTCAATGATCTCAGGAAAAACTGCGACAAAGATACAGGAAACATCAAAATAGCAACAGAAAACATAAAAATGAACCACTCAGAATTAAAGAATATCATAACTGAAATAAGGACTACATTAGAGGGAATCAACAAATAGATTAGATGAAGTAGAAGACTGAATCAGTGATTTAGAAGACAAGGTAGGAGAACACACTCAATAAAAACAGCTCAAAGAGAAAATAATTTTTAAAATTTAGGATAGTTTAAGGGGCCTCTGAAAAAACATCAAGGGTAACAACATTCACATCATACGGGTACTCAAAAAGAAGAGAGAGAGCAAATAATTGGAAACTTGTTTGAATAAACAATGACTGGAAACTTCTTTAACTTGGTGAAGGAGATAGACATACAAGCCCCGGAGTCCAGAGAGTTTTAAACAAGACAAACCCAAAGAGGCCCACGCCAAGAAGCATCATAATTAAAATGGCAAAGGTTAAAAACAAGGAAAGAATTTTAAAAGCAGCAAAAGAAAAGTGGTTAGTTAACCTACAAGGGATCTTCCATAAGACTGTTGGCTGATTTCTCAGCTGAAACTTTGCAGGCCGTAAAGGATTGGGACAAAATATTCAAAGTGATGAAAAGTAAGAACCTACAACTAAGATTACTCTACCCTGCAAAACAATTATTTAGAATCAAAGGACAGATAAAGAGCTTCCCAGACAAGAGAAACCTAAAGGAGTTCATCACCTCCAAAACAGAATTACAAGGAATCATCGAGGAACCTCTTTAAGAGGGAAAATAAATAAATAAATAAATAAATAAATAAATAAATAAATATCAATAGTAAAATGGCAATACCTACATATTTATCAATAATCACTTTAGATGTAGATGGATTAAATGCTCTAATCAAAAGACATAGGGTGGCTGAATGAATAAGAAAATAAGACACTAACATATGCTGCCTACAAGAGACTCACTTCAGATCAAAAGACACACAAAGACTGAAAGTAAAAGGATTGGATCTTGAGATTATCATGTTAAGTGAGATAAGTCAGACAGAAAAAGTTGAGAAAAATATGTGGGATATAAAACGGAAAACAACCACTAACAAGGCAAACAAACAAAAAAACTATTAGACACAGAAAACATTTTAGTGGTTACAGAGGGTAGATGACGCGGATAGAGGACCACAAAGGGAATCAAATATGTGGTGACAGAATATTTGACTTTGGGTGGTGAACACAAAATGCACAGATGATGTATTATAGAATTGTACACTTGAAACCTATATAATTTTATTAGCCAATATCACCCAAATAAATTTCATTAAAAAAAGATATTTCATGAAAATGGGATAAAAAGCAAAAATCTGGAGTAGCAATACTTATATCAGACATAACAGACTTTAAAACAATGGTTTAATAAGAGGCAGAGAGGGACCCAGTAATCCCACTTCTGGATATATATCTGAAGAAACCCAAAACACTACTTCAAAGGAACATATGCATTTATATGTTCATTGCAGCATTATTTACTACAGTATGATATGGAGGCAATCTGGTGTCCACTGATGGATGAATGGATAAAAAAGAGGTGATACATATATGTAACGAAATATTACTCAGCCATAAAAAAGAATGAAATCTTGTCATCTGCAAAAACATGGCCGGAACTAGAGGGTATTATGCTCAGTGGAGTAAGTCAGATAGAGAAAAACAAATACCATATTATTTCACTTATATGCAGAATCTAAAGAATAAAAACAAACAAACAAAACAGAAAGAAACTTATAGATAAATTTTGAGGAATGACAGATGGAAGGAGGCTTGGGGGATGGAAGAAAAAAATGAAGGGATTAAGAGGTACAGATTTGTAGTTACAGAATAGCCATGGGAATATAAAGTATAACTTAAAGAATACAGTATATTGTAATAACTATGTATGGTGTCAGATGGGTACTAGATTTATTGGGATGATTACCTAATAAGTTATATAAATGTCTAATCACTATGTACACCTGAAACTAATACAATATTGTTTGACTACCGTAATTGATCAAAGATTTTCAATGTTTTAAAAAAAATTGAGCAAGAAAACTATCATAGGGAAGGGCTTTCTATTATTAAATTAATCACATTTATATGATATTTACTGTCTACACTTTCAAAGTATGGAGAAAAGTATGAAAATAAATATAACAGTAATTATCAAAATAAGAAAAAATGAATGTATAAATTACTCATGTATGTCAGTAAAACACAGACAACATAAAGAGAAAAATCTGTAAACAATACAGATAAACATTACTCAAGAGGAAACACATAAAGCCACTAAGTGTTAGAAGATATATTTAAAAACATTAGTGATCAGAGAAATTAAGACCACAGAGATACTATTTACATCTATTTTATGGGCACAAGTTAAAGACTGATAAAACTAGTATTTGATTGAAAACAAAATAATTCAACCATGCTGACTCAAACTCAGGTTACTGTCTTCATCAAAACAATACTATTATTGAAGAAGATAAACGTTGCAAATAAGTTCATTTTCTCTTGAAACTATCCCTACCAAAACAAACAAAGAAAAACAAATAAAAACCCTCTTTAAATCCACATTACACTGTTTAACAATCCAATAGTTAACGTGAAACCACAGTTTACTCCCCAAGATTGCTTCAATATCCTCACTTTGCTGAGTCCATCATATTTCTCATATGATCCTATTCAATCCCCACAATGAAAGTCCTGCCTAAAAACAGATTCTAAAATGTTATTAATGTCTCAATTCTGGGTCCCCTTTATAAATTACAGCTAAGACTCTGTCAAGGTAGTGCTTGCTCTCTCTTACCATGGTAAACTCATCTCAGTGTTATCAGGTTAAGTTTTTAGGTATATTCTAAACATTCTGCAGAGAGCATATGTATCAAGTATTTGTATTGCTTGTAGCAGTATAATTTTTTACAGCATAAGTAGAATCTAATAAGATTAACAGCTGACTTCTCAGAAGAAACAATGGAGATGAGAAAGCAGTGGACTAAGACATTCAAAGTACTCAAAGGAGAAAAAAAAATATATTTAACCAAGAATCTGATATCTAGGAAAGCTGTCTTGAAAATTAAAGGGAAATAAAGACATTCCTAGATAAGGAAAAAGTGAGAGAATTGGTTGCTAGCAAATCCATCTTTTAAGAAATATTAAAGAAAGGTCTTTAGACTGAAAGCAAGTGATCCCAGATATTAATTCAAAATACACACACCAAAAACAAAACAAAAAACAGAGAGCACTACTATTAAAAGTAATTATGCAATTATAAATGACATTATAAACACATATTCTGTTTTTCACTCTCTTGATTTAAGGAAAAATTGGATAAAATAACATATATAATATATTGTTGGGCACGTAATATATAGATGCAATGTATTTGCAGTAGCAACCTATAGGAAGTGGGTGGGAGCAACTTGTACTGGGCCAAGAGAATGACTCCATATGGTAATGTAGACCTAACAATGACAAATTAAGAGAACCAGAAATGATAAGTAAGAAGGTTAATATTGCAGAAGGTATAACTATATACTTACTTTTGATTTTTTATGCCAGCTTCTTTAAAAGACAAACATATTTAATAATTATGACAATGTTTTGTTGGGTTAATACATTTATAGATGTAATATGCATAACAATACCACAAAGAGAGGGAGAACGAAATAGAGTTACTAATGAGTAACATTTCTATATCACTCTAGAGTTAAGGTAGTGTGAATATGACATTAACTCTGGTAAGTTCGGATATATATATAGTAAGCCCTATAGCAACCAGTAAGGAAATAATAAAAATACATACATATTTAAAAAAGATTAAAGAAATGTAAATGGTACATTGAGTTTATTCTCTTAATGCAAATGAGAGGAGATAAGTAGGAATAGAAGAAGAAAAAACTTCAGACATATAGAAAATAAAGAGTAAAGTTGCCAATGTAAATTCAACTATATCAATAATAACATTAACAGTAAAGACATTTAAAAACCCGATAAAAAGTCAGAGGCTGCCAGTCTGGATTAAATAACATGATTCACCTATATGCTATCTATGTGAAGCACACTTTATATTCAAATAGTTTAAAAGTGAAAAGATGGAAAAAGTTTCATCATGCCAATGGCGACCACAAGAAACCTGGAGGACTTACCAGGCAAAATGGACTTTAAAACAAAAATGTTATAGAGATAAAGAGAGGCGTTTTATAAAAATTAAAGGGTCCATTTATTAGGAAGATATAACAATTATAAATATATATACACATAATAACAGAGCACCGAAGTACATTAAGCAAAAACTGACAGAAATGAAAAGAAATAGGCAATCCATCACAAATAGTTGGAGACTTCAATACTATCCTTTGAATGATGGATACAAAAATGAATAAAAATCTCAACAAGAGCATACAAAAATAAAGAACATTATAAACTAATTATACATAACATACATCTATAGAACACAAAAAGCAAACCTTAATATATTTAAAAGGATAGAAATAATGCAAAGCATGTTTTCTGTCCACAATGGAATTAAATGAGGAAAACAACAACAACAACAACAAAACAAGCCCTGGGCCACACACAAATATTTGGAAATAAAATAACACACTCCTAAATAATCAATAGGTATAAGAAGAAATCAAAAATTAAATTATAAAATACTTTAAGGTGAATAAAAATGAAGACACAGAATACTAAAACATGGAGTACAGCAAAAGCAGAGGTCAGAGTGAAAGTAATAGTTATAAAATCCTATATTAAGATCAGTAAAATATGTGAAATCAATATCCAAACCATCTACTTTCAGGAACTAGAAAAAGAAGAGTGAATTCAATCCAAAGCTGGTAGAAGAAAGAGCATAATGAAATAGAGAATAGAAATATAATAAAGAAAATCAATGAAACCAAAAGCTGGTTCTTGGGAAAGATCTGTAATATTAATTTGGCAAATCTTTATCTAAATTAAGGAGGGAGGGAGGGAGGGAGGGAGGGGGGGAGAGAGAGAGAGAGAGAGAGAGAGAGAGAGAGAGAGAGAGAGAGGAGACTCAAATTACAGAAATTAAAAGGAGGCATTACTATGGAACTTACTGAAATGAAAAGGATAAAAAGAAAAATAGCTTAAATAAGACATCCAAATGGGTGATTAAAATATGAAAGATGCTAATGTTTTTTAGTAATCAGGAAAGTGCATTTTAAAATCATAATAATTTATAACCATATAGTCACCAGAATAGCAAATAAATGAACAAGAATATACTGACAATACCAAATGATAGGAAAATTGCAGAATGTTCATTTTCCAAGATGAGATTATAAAGCAGAACTAATTAAGGAAGCTTTTTCACATTATCTACTGACATAAAATATATGCATTTGCTATGACAGAGCAATTTTACTCCTAGGTTATCAAAGAGGATTATATGTACATGCCTCTCAAAATACCTTTACTAACACGTACATCGTTCAATTTTAACATTATCCTAAGAGCAATCCAAATGTCTGACTGGAATAGAATGGTTAGTTTATGGTATACAAACTAATATTTATACAGAGAGTATACAGCCATTGATACGAAGCCCTTTCAATTGTACTAGTAGGATAGATGGAGCTCACAAACATATGCTGACTAGAAGCAGCCATACACAAATAAATACATAATGTGCCTTTCCTTTTATACAATGATAATGTAACAATGACTGGGAGAACAAAAATGTAGGCATATCCATACGTGTTTACTCAGCAAATTTATGAAGAAAAACAAAAAGCTATTTTCGTAAGAGTCAGAGTATGGCAAATTTCTAAGATGAGTGAGGGATACTGATAAGGAGGAGTGAGAAGCTGGCCTCTGGGGTGATTCCTTCACGTGGTTAAACATAGTGGTGACTACATGGCTAATCACTTATTAACAAATCATGTCATGAACTTTTGTTTTGTGCTATTTCTTTATGTGTTGCATATTTCACAATGAGAAGTAAAAATACATACATATATGACATACATATATGAATACATAATAAAAGTACTGAGTGTGGTATATGGTATACGAGGTCTGACACTTAAGTTTGCAAACTAATCCTAGAAAAAGTGCTACATACCTCATTGCTGAATGGTAACCTTCAAAGTACTATGGTCACCTTTAAAGTACTCCCCTTGGGAAGCTATGCACTGACTTCAGAGCCTAGTTCACCCTTCAAAGCAATTTTGGAGCTCTTTTTCTGGAATGGTCATCAGAGCTACCATCGTATTATCTTTGATGTCCTGAATGTCATCAAAATGTCATCCTTTCAATATTTCCTTTATCTTTGGGTAAAGAAAGAAGTCATTGGAGGCCAGATCAGGTGAGTAGGAAGGGTGTTCTAATAGTTGTTTGTTTACTGGCTAAAAACTCCCTCACAGACAGTGTTATGTGAGCTGGTGCATTGTCGTAATGCAAGAACCATGAATTGTTGGTGAAAAGTTCAGGTCGTTTAACTTTTTCATGCAGCCATTTCAGCAATTCCAAATAGTAAACTTGGTTAACTGCTGGTTCAGTTGGTACAAATTCATAATGAAGAATCCCTCTGATATCAAAAAAGTTTAGCAACATCGTTATAATAAGTTCACAAAGATAATTGTCAGACCTCATATGCTATTTCTTTGTTTGAATAGAAAATAAATGAAGTGAAATAAAAGTAAAGTTATAAAGTTATAAAGAGGAATAGAGAAATAGAAAGGTGGAAGACTTTGGGCAGGGGTAGTTGAAGATTATTCTTCAAAGGAGTCTGTAAAGCAGAGGGCAAATAAAAAAAAAAAATGTCTGTTAAAATACAGGGCAACACATGTTGTCACAAATGGCACTTCTTCATCTTTTCTTACGGCAGAATAGTAGTCCACTCTGCATATATACCACATCTTCTTTATCAAATCATCTATTGAAGGACACTTTGGTTGTTTCCTTGTCTTGGAAAAAAAAAAAAAAAATAGAGGACAACCCAAAAACACAGAACAGCAGCAGATAAGATGAGACAGGTATGGTCAGGCTGCTGTGAGACAAAGTATTTATTGGGTGTCTTGAGTGAGAATTGGGCACCTATGTAATCACCTGCTTCATCAATTCAATGTAGTTTATTGCAAAATAGGCAAAAATAACTTTGGAGATGGAAAAACCTCTCTAAACTCCTTTTGCAAATTAATCCTGAAAAAAAAAAAAAAAAAAAGACAGTTTCTACCAGAATAAATACATAAATGTTAACTCATTAATTGTTTGGAGTTTTAATTTTAATTTTGCGTAGTTTTTTAAAGTAGTAAGTTTAAATACATATATATGTATACTTTTAACTATATTTTCTTATACATTACAGGTAATGATACATGGATAATTTTTGAAATACTTATTAAATAAAGGCTTTTTCCAATGTTGCTATCAATATTATTCAATCATCACTATCAAAAATTGCATATATTCTATCCTATAACTGAATCTTGATTCCTAATTTTTCCAATAGCTTTTTCTTGTATTTTTCTACTATAATTAGCACTAGAATGAATATCATCTCAAATTATAACACAGTTTTTTTTGTATTTATGATTATTTAATGTTCAGAATAGAACTAGTGTGTCATTTGAATAACATGTGAACATTCTATTATTTTTAAAATTTTATTGCTAACATGCCTTCTGAAAAATTTTAACATACTCACCAAAAGTGTATGAGAGACTAAATTGTTTCCCATTACCTTTCCCGTCCTGAATATTTCGCTACTTCAAATGATTTGAAAGATGGGAAAAGGTACCTCATGGATATTTTAATTTCCACTTATTTGGGTTCCTTGGGAAGTTAAATATTATGCCTTATGCTATTGAGAATTCATATTTTCTCATTTAAAAAATGGGATTTTGCCCATTTAACTAATTAGAATCTTAATGTTTTTCTCATAGACCATATAATATTTTATATAGTAAACATTTTATTTATAATGTGATTAATTATATATAAATTATGTTTAACTTTATATGCTATAAATTATATAACAACTATATTATAATTTATAATATATAAATATAATTTATAATAAAATGTTTTTATATTTATTTGTGAAAACTTTCCATTTAGTACTTGCTATATTTACTTATTAATTTATCACCTGAATAATTTTTAAACCATTATTTATCCCATTGATTTGACCACTTCCTTTGCAGGCATTCTTTATTCTAATGTTTGATATCTATCCATCTATATTTCCATTCAAATTTTGTCCTCTAAGCTCCTAGTGTGATGCCATGAGGCAAACTGTTTATTTCGTAATTTATTATTAAACAAAATCTTTGTGGTTCAATTGTTGCACCTTTTTTCTCATGAATACACAGACTCTCTCTCTCTCTATATATATATATGCAATAAATATATATAGAGAGATTATATATAAGCAATAAATAATAATATATAATATATTTATATAATATAATATATAACAAATATATTAGCAATAATTATATATATATACATATATATGTATGTGTATATATATATTATATATATATATAATATATATATATATATATATATATATATAGAGAGAGAGAGAGAGAGAGAGAGAGAGAATATGGTACTTGGCTTATATTTTTAAGCATTGAAGTATGTAGTCATTGTAGGAAAAATGTGAAAATTATTGGACTTTCTATACTTGCTTTATAAATTACTCTTAGTTTTGTTTTGTTTTTAAGAATACCTATACAGAATATTTTAAACTTTTCCGTTCTTCAATCTTCCTCATCAAAATGAGTTCTGATATACCTAGCATACATGTGCTTTCCCTCTTTCTTCTCCTTTCAGGGACAAATGATTTATCTTCTTCACATCCTCAAACACTCCATATCTCCTAGGCAAAGGAGAAATCCACTAACTTGTTCTGCTTGGCCTTCATTCATAAATCTTCCCTTCTAAATAAACTGTTACAACATCTTCTAAGGAAGGGTCTCCTTCCTGCATATTGATGGAAAATTCCACCCAGTCAACTACTCAGCTAATGAGATTTTTAAATACCATTCACCTTATAACCTATCAGATAACGATTTATAAATAATATGTCATTGATCCCCATCAGCTCTGATTTGTCAGTTTTCTTCTCCCTAGTTTATAGAATAAAAAAAAAATGTAATTCATAGAAAATAAGTAATTAGCCCAAGTTGAGAGGTGGAAATGTGAGAACTCAAATCCAGTTCTCCTAACAGCAAAGTCCACCTTTTCAAGAGATGTCCGTGATCTAGAGGCACTGACTCATCTACTTCAGATTACATATAAATCAGAATCCAATATACCTAAGAATACACGACTCCTATATGCAAATACATGGCTTTCATGCTATCTCAGTCCATTCAGATACAGCAGAATACAATCTGATAAACTCACCATGAACTGTTTGTATGTTTGATCCCCCTTGCTATGTTCTAGACATGGCTTTGGAGGCTCAGGGTACCTCTGTTAGACAAAAGTACTTCTCACAGTCTATATTTTAGTAGAAAACAGCATACTAAAGGAAAAACACAATCTCAGACTGGGTTTGGACAGACTCTCCTCATGGATACACACCTCAAGGAGGCAAGCACTGAGGCCTCCTTCACAAAGGAGCAGCCTTAGTGAGAACTCTGTTTTTTTGGTATTTGTATGCATTTCAGTGCTTTTTCCTATCTATAACAGCATAGATTTCACTTGTATTTCCTGCCTTTAACCGTCTTAACAAGGTTTGATATTGCTGCTACAACCACACCTCAGCCACACCAGGAACAATTCTCATATTTTTTTCATATACTTCTAATTAAGCTGTTGTGTTGTTGTTATTAATAATAATAGCCACCATATACTGTTTTTTTTTTGTACTAAGTGCTTTTATATGATTTATTCAATTTAATTATTTCAATTACCTTATTAAGATGGCAATATAATTTCCATTTAGCAGGTGAGGAAATAAACAAACAGGGAAGAACACACAGAAAGTAAGGAGCAGACTTGGTACTCTCATTGGGGTCTAAGAGACTCAAAGCCAAGTCTTTTTATACTAGATATAGAATGTAATATTATAATTCCTAGACAAAATGTCTTACTGTACTTAAAGTGTACATGGTTTTTAAAGACAGTATCTCTTAATATATTTTTATTGAAGCATGCTCTACATACAGAAAAATAAATGCAGGAAGTTCTGGTCAGGATGGAAGAAAGGTAAATGTTGTGCTTATCTCTTCTCATGAGCACATTAAAATTACAGCTAACCTACAGAACAACCATTGAGAATCCCCTGAAGTCTAGCTGAACCAAAGCCCAACAACTACAAACATATAGAAGAGCCACCTAGAGACTAGTAGGAGGGGCAGAGATGTGGAATGGCCTGGTACCACCGCTACACGTGACTGTTAAAAGCCAGCAGTGATAGCTCAGCTGTGGAGGTGCCCCCCAGAGGTGCAAGGAGGTCCCAGCCCCACACTATGCTCCCCAGCCCAGGTTTCCAATGCCAGTGACAGAAGTCCCCATAATTTCTGGTTTTAAAAAACAGTGGGGGGATACAATCCCAGGCATTCTTCTTAAAGGACCCATGCAAAGACTTACTCAATGACAGATTCATTTACTCTGAGCTTCAGCACTGCGGCAGCAGCTTGAAAAATGCCAGAGACATATGGTATAGAACTCAGTTGTCTAGCTCAGGGTGAGACTGGAGGGGCAGCTTTTACCCAGACAGAGGAGCTGGAGGAAGCCCTGGTTTCTGTGTTGAGCCCTCTTTAGTCCTGGCATGCAAATGAAGGTGGCCACCGTATCTGAGTCTCCATCAATCTGGTTAACACCATCAATTTGCCCTGCGCTGGTGATTCCCAGAGACCCCACCTGACCCAACATTTGGGCCCATCCAAGCCTCTTCCAGGGGCTTTTCTGTATAAACAATGTGTCTTGGCTCATGCTCCAGACTTTCCTAAAATCTCTCAAAGCTTCCCAAACCTCAAACAAGCAGCATCTGGCTTCAGTACATCCTGTATGCCTTGCTGAGAAGCTATAAGTCCAGACTAGTGACAGTTGGCCTTGGTTCATGGTTTGGTCTCTTGAGGTAACTCCAAGCCCAGTGCAGGCAATGGACCATCTGCAGATTGCTTTGTGGCTCATACCAGGCAGGTCTGGGCAGAGTACAAGCTGCTACTGAACTTGGTCTAAGCATGTCCCCTCCCAGGAAGCCCTGGAGCTGTGACACCCAGTGGCCAACTTCAGACCCATCTGAAGCATCACCTGGCTGCATCCAAGGACGACACACTTAAAGAGTAGACTGGGCTGGCATGACAGCCCTGCTAACATGAATCCAGCTCTGTAGCATCAACCCCTGCACTATAGCTCCTCCACTGTAGTCATGGCCATTCCTTACAACCAATGAGCCCCAAAGTCATTCCCTCCCATTGACATGCAAATAGCAACCAAGGCTCTACTACAGCAAGAGAGCACACACAGCCCACACAAGCGACACCTCTGGAGCACCCCACTCTGGTGACCAGGGAGACTGCAACACTGGGCACCATAGTACACCTACTACATAAGACCACTCTTCTAAGACCATAAGACATACCAGCTCTACCTAATACATAGAAACAAACACAGTGAGGAAGCCAAAATGAGGAGACAAAGAAACATATTTCAAATGAAAGAACAGAATAAAGCTCCAGAAAAAGGAATAAACAAAATGGAGACAAGCAATCTAGCAGATGCAGAGTTCAAAACCCTGGTTAAAAGGATGCTCAGTGATCTCAATGAGGGCTTCAACAGAGATAGGAAACATTAAAATAGAGACAGAAAACATAAAAATGAACCATTCAGAAATAAAGAGTACAATAACTGAAATGAGGAAACATTAGAGTGAATCAACTATAGATTAGATGAAGAAGACGATCAAATCAATGATTAAGATATTAAGGTAGCAGAAAACACCCAATCACAACAGCAAAATAAATAATAAATAAATAAATAAATAAATAAATAAATAAATAAATAACAAAAAATTCCTCCCAAATGAGGATAGTTTTAGAGGCTTCTGAGACCACATCAAGTGTACTAACATTTGCATCATAAGGGTATCAGAAGGAGGAGAGAGAGAGAAAAAAATTGGAAACTTATGTGAATAATGAAGGGAAATTTCCCTAACCTGGTGAAGGAAGTAGACATGCAAGCCCAGGAAGCAGAGTCCCAAACAAGATCAACCTAAAGAGGCCCACATCAAGAAACATCAAAATTAAAATGCCAAAGTTTAAGGACAAAGAAAGAATTTTAAAAGCAGCGAGAGAAAGGCAGTTAGTTACTTACTAGGGAGCTCCCATTAGATTATCAGCTGATTTCTAAACATAAACTTTATAAGCCAGAAAGGATTGGAACAAAATATTCAAACTTATGAAAAGTAAAGACTTACAACCATGATTACTTTACCTAGCAAAGCTATTATTTAGAATCAAAGGACAGATAAAGAGCTTCCTAGACAAAACAAACAAACAAACAAAACAACTAAAGGTGTGTGTAACCACCAAACCAATATTACAAGGTATCTTAGCTGGACTTCTTTACCGTGGACAATAAATAAATAAATAAATAAATAAATAAATAAATAAATAAATAAATAAGATGGCAGTAACTGCACTCCTATCACCGATTACTTTAATGTAAATAGATTCAAGGCTCTAATCAACAGATAGGGTGGCTGATTGAATAAGAAAACAAGACTCTTCCCTTTACTCTTTACAAGAGACTCACTTCAGAACGAAAGACACGCACAGACTGAAATTAAAGGGATAGGAAAAATATATTTCATAAAAATGGAAACTAAAACAAAAAGCAAAAAACTTGGGGTAGCAATACTTACATCAGATAAAATAGACTTTAAAACAAAGGCTCTAACAAGAGACAAAGGATCCAGTTATCCCACTTCAGGGCAACCCAAAACACTACTTCGAGGGAACATGTGCATCTATAT
Organism: Rhinolophus sinicus; assembly: GCF_036562045.2. Classification (NCBI taxonomy): domain Eukaryota; kingdom Metazoa; phylum Chordata; class Mammalia; order Chiroptera; family Rhinolophidae; genus Rhinolophus; species Rhinolophus sinicus. Next base: position 113,568,101 of record NC_133751.1, read on the forward strand.
GTTCTCCACAGAATTATTTACAATGGCCAAGAGGTGCAGGCAGCCTGGGTGTCCATTGATAGAAGAATGGACGATGAGTAGGTGCTACATATATACAATGGAATATTGCTCAGCTATGGAAGGGAATAGGTTCTTGCCATCTGTGGCAACATGGATGGACCTGGAGAGTTGTGCTGATTGGAGCATGTCAGACAGACAAAGATAGATGCAATGCGATTTCACTTACATGTGGAATCTACAAAACAAAATAAATAAACGAATAAACCAGAAACAAACTGCTAGATACAGAGAATATTTTGATGGGAGGGGGTTTGGGGCTGGGTGAAAAAAGGAAGGGACTAAGAAGTACAAATTTGTTACATGGTAGTCATGGGGATGTGATACTTCATAAGAATATAATAAATAATAATATTGTAATAACTACTAAGGTGTCAGGTGGGTACTAGATTTATTGGGGTGATAGATGGGTAGGGTTTGGGGGCGGGGTGAAAAAGATGAAGGGATCAAGAAGTGTATATTGGTAGTTACAAAATAGTCATGGGGATGTAAAGTAAAACATAGGGAATATAGTCAATAATATGGTAATAGCTAAGCATAGTGCCAGGTGTGTACCCCCCTAGTCAGGGGGGTCACTTCTTAAATTATATAGATGTCTAACGACTATGTGTACACCTGAACTTAATATAAAATAATATTGAATTCCTAAAAGGAGAAATAAATGTATGCACAATTTGAAAAATAATAATATAAAATAAATTCAGTTCTTGGTGAGCTTCTATAAAATAGAGATGATAACCAACATCAAGATCAAGAAAAAATATCTTACCAGAACGCTGGAAACCCTTACCATGCTTCCCTCTAGTCTCCGATGCCATGGTTCACCACTATCCTGAGAAGGAGAAGTGTTGCAGTAAAAGTACTTTCAGAGACTGAGGCTAGTGCTGAGAGGGCTTTGGTCAGAACGATGGTCCGTAGAACGCCCAATGCAGGCACAGTCTGGAGCTTATCACTCCAGCGGGCAGGTACTGGCTAAGCAGAGCAGATGGCATGGGATCCATGGCACACATCAAAGACAGAGAGAAACAGGTAATTTTCAGGGATAATATTTTGAGATTTTACAAGCTACAAAATGTCCAAGTCAAACAGAGCCTGGCTGTGGCACCACACATTGAATTACATGTTGTGGTGTGTTCTCTGACCTCCCTCAGCACTGCCAGAAAACCCCAAGCTGCCTCCCAAGACTAGCCTACTTGGGAGTGTAGGTAATTTTAGATCACAGAGTAGCATGTTCAGTTTCCACCTGGAAACTATTTAACTTGTACTAAAGCAAAATTGATGTCAAAGATTGATAAATGTTTCTAAATAAATCACAAAATTACTAATAAAGAGGCTGAAAAATGTGGGGAAATATTTAGGAAACCATGAAATATTTGCACAAAGGAATATCTTAAAGTGAAAGTATCAGCTAGATACACATCTCTTTTTCCTTTCCTTTTAAAAAAAATTTTATTCGTCCAGCTGCACTCTATTTATAACTGTTCATGCTTTGATTCAATTAGATTTGACATGATTGATGTCTTAGGGGTTCAGAGAGAGCTGGTTGTGACTGTATACTGCTGTTGAGTGCATAAAGTATAAAGATCACTAATAAAAAAATTATAGAATGTAGAGAAAAATGTCATTCCATGTCAGTGCTTCCTGGTTTAGTTGGAAAACAGCAATGATCTTGTTTACTTGACTTTAGGCTTTACGTCTGTGTTCACAATGATAGCATGAGAAAGAGATGTGTGTGTGTGTGTGTGTGTGTGTGTGTGAGAGAGAGAGAGAGAGACAGAGAGAGAGAGAGACAGACAGAGAGAGAGAGACAGAGAGAGAGAGAGAAAGAGAGAGAGAGAAAGAGAGAGAGAGAGACAGAGAGAGACAGAGAGAAACAGAGAGAGAGAGAATACACATAAACACAGAGAGATAATGTGCAGCTCAGTTTAATAAATCTTTATAGTGTGCATTCTACACTTTTAGCCATATACCACACCCTGGGATAAAAATTTTTGGAAAATAGGAGGACATACATTTTTGTACAATATATTAACTATCTTGAGAAGTGATGACACAAGAAGAGTACCTAAAAGAGTGAGTCAGCCCAGGGTTCTCCAGGAGGAGATAACACCTGCATTGTCAGTCAGGTAAAGGAATGGTAGAAAGCCATTCTAGATATATGAAACAACCCAAGCAAGGAGATATATATATATATATATATATATATATATATATATATATATATTATATATCAAAAAACTCCACAAAATACTGAATGCACAAGAAAGATAGGGAGGTCATATAAACAAAGTCTTAAGAAATCTTCATGCCAAGCCAAGGCTCATGGGACAGTGTGGAGCCCCTGAGAGCCACAATGTTAAGATTTGATAAAATATCTCTGATAATTGTGTACAGATAAGGATCGAGGGGATCAAGATTTGAGGCAAATCACAAAAAGGTGACTGCATTTTATAGACTGCTAAGCCAATGGTTCAAAGTTTTGTGGTAAAGAGAACTATTCAAAAATTTAAAATATTAATTTAAAGTCTCATCAGATTACCTTGTCTCACCAAATGTTTTCCAAACATATTTTACCAAAGGAATCTCTCTCTCTCCTCTCTCTCTCTCTCTCTCTCTCTCTCTCTCTCTCTCCCCGTTTTCCACGCAGCACAATATTTTTAGAAAATACATTACACACAAAATTAACTCAAAATGGGTAAATGATTTAAATCTGAGATCTAAACCCACAAAACTCCTAGAAAACACAAGGGAAAAGTTCCTTGACATTAATCTTGCAGTGATTTTTTTTTTTTTTTTATACCACACCAAAGTACAGGGACAAAAGCAAAAATAAACAAATGGGATTAAATCAAACTAAAATTTCTGCATAACAAAGGAAATGATCAACAAAATTAAAAGGCATCCTGGAATTGGATAAACTGTTTTTGCGCCCCATATCTACTCAGGCATTAGTATAAAATATATAAGAATTTCATACAGCTCAATAGCAAATCAAACAAAATAATCTGATTGCAAAATGGGCTAAGCACCTGAATAGAGATATTTCCAATAAAGCATACTATTGGCCAACAGGTATAACAAGGTGTTCAGCATCACTAGTCATCAGGGAAATGCAAATCAAAACCACAATGAGATACCACCTCACACCCGTTAGGATGGCTATTGTCAAAAAGTCAAGTGTTAACAAGTATTGGTGCGAGTGTGGAGAAAAAGGAGCCTTTGAATGTTGTTGGTGGAATATAAATGGCTATGCCATTATGGGAAACACTATGGAGGTTCCTTAACATTTTAAAAATAGAACTACTTGGAGCTCCAGTGGCGCAATCGGTCAGCGCGCGGTACTTATAAAAATAGAACTACCATATGATTCATCAATTCCACTTCAGGCTATATACCCAAAGGAAAGGAAATCACTATCTTAAAGAGATATCTACATCCCACGCTCATTGCAGCAATAGCCAAGATATTGAAAAAAACGTGTTTGTTGATGAATGAATTAATTTTAAAAATGTGGTAAATATACACAATGGACTATTATACAGCCATAAAATAAATGAAATCCTGCCATTTACAACAGCATGGATGGACATTGAGAGCATTATTCTAAGTAAAATAAGTCAGACAAAGATGAAGACTGTATGTAGTCACTTGTATGTGGAATTTTAAACAGCCAGGCTCACAAAAGCAGAGAGTAGAATTATTGTTTGCCAGAAGCTGAGAGTGGGAGAAATGGGGAGATGGCAGTCAAAGGGTACAAACTTTCAGTTACAAGATGAACGAGTTCTGGGCATCTAACATAAAGCATCGTGACTCTAGTTACTTATACTGTATTGCATACTTTAAATTACTAATAAATCTTGTATTCTCACCACACACACACAAACATAACTATGTGAGATGATGGATATGTTAATTACCTTGATTGTGGTGATCATTTTACAACGTACAGGTATATCAAATCATCACGTTGTTATACACACACACACACACAAACACACGGTGCAAAAAATGTATACACATTTTAAGAAAGGGAAAAACTGTATTAATTGTAATGCTCAATATACACCGATAATAAAAGATGAATACAAGTCACGTTTGACTTCTGCAATTACAAGATGTGCTCAAAGTGGTTACCGTAAGTGTAATTTAATACAGTTTTTTTCCTTTCTTGAAATATGTATACAGTTATTGGCATCCTCTGTATACATTGCAATTTTAATTTGTCAATTACACCTCAATAAAGCTAGGGAAAAACTTTAGGAATGCTGATACATTGGGGAACTGGTTAGCCCATGGAATACCATGGAGTTGAATTTCTGTGCAGAGGAAATTCATGTCACCGTTAGAAGCTTGTAAAAAGCATATGTCTTTATGGAAAGAACATTGAGTCAGAGTTAGACGACCACATTCATAAGTTACAGCTCAGTCACCTGAAGTGCTGTGACCATGGGTGAATCTGTCAAACTCCCTGTACCTTAATATATTCATATAAAAACATAGAAAGTAATACCTGTATCGTCTCCTCTCTGTAATCTCCTAGCAGAGGACCTAGACCTCATCCACTCTTAACAATAAATGGATTAAAAGCCAAAGGATTTGACTTTTCTTTCAAAGGAGGATCTGACTTAAGCAGACACTGGCAATAATTATGTATCTGGCACCAAATACTTGGAAAGGATATCCGAAAATTATGAATGACAATGGCAGCATATTTTAAATAATGACAAGCCCCCCTCATCCAGGTGCTGTTATTGCTGCCTCTATAGGCAGATAATCTATTAGTTCACATGGTGTGAATGAAGGCCAAAGGGAAGCCTGACTGTATAGTGATCTCTACCAATACCAACCATTTTTTAATGAGAAATAAAACTCTCCATAAAGAGAAAAATGATAGCCAAAATTTACAAAGTATTTGCTATGTACCTGAGTGACATCTTCTGCATGTCATTTCAACTTCTCATGAACCTTACCAGTTACATATCACTATCTATACTTATAAATAAATCTGAGAGGTGAGATAAGTGGTGTAAGGTCAACCAGGTAGTAAATAACAGAGTGAAAATTAGAATTTTGTTTGATTTGAATCCAAATATAATTCAGTCTTACAGAATTTACAAAGAAAAAGAAAGACACAGTAATTGCAATAAGATTATTTAAAATAAAATAAAATGAAGTGAAATAAAAAAAGAATTCCAGACCAGATTCCATAGGTCTGGCACATAACCTAGAAAATGGAATTTATATTAAGCAAATTTTGCTATCATAGCAAATTTAGGACACACTTTTACAGATTATCACGTTTTTACCTTATTCTCTTAGCTTGAATTGAATGAATAGTAAAGAAATAGCTAATGGAAGTTGAATACTGTGTTTATTTTAGTGACATTGAAACTGCTGAAGAACAAACTTTCCTTAAATTATCAGTCAGATTTCAAGTACTCAAGCTTTCAAATGCTTTCCTTATTAAATATTGTGACAAATATTTCACCCTTTGCTTTTCTGTTGGAAAGCTCAAGAACAAGTTTGTGAGTCAGTGCAAACATGCAATGGTATGACTCTCCCCTGATCACATTTTAATATTCTAATTTTGTTTACCTTTTGTATTTACATCTTTCTTCACTGATTTTTAACTCAACTTTATTGTGTGTAATATATTTATATATAATATATAACTGTATAAAATTGTATATACTTATATATTTAAATTATAATGTAAGTTATATAATTACATATAATTATAAATTATAAAATTATAATTTAAAATAAATATATAAAGCTTTATATAATTCTATATTTTATAATTATATGTATATATATTTAAATATATATTATATATTTATTGTATATATATTAAAACTACCATCATTTATTATTTGATCATAAATAAAAATAGAAATACATGTAAGCATTCATCATAAAACATGTGAAGACCTCAAAGTAAAAGCATAATAGTATCAGATGCATTCATTTGAGTGTAGCTCTTTTTTCATGGGGTAGATCAAGAAAGCAACCAGAGGAGGGAAAGCTTGGGAAAGCAGGGTGGAGAACCTAGGAAGACTGAATGTAAACTTTTCTCTGCCATAGTTTCTCAGAATAAATCTAGCTGATAAGATAGATGGTCTCTGTTTAAATGGTATAATTTGTCAGAAAATTTTATTCTAATAAGTAACTAGAAGCAAATACTCTCCAGAGCATATTGTGTTCCGAAACGCTTGGTTTGTCCCCAGTATATCAGCTGTAGACAACTCATTCTATGTTATTCTGATTATTTTTCACCAAGAGAGAAAAAGAATGGGTGCTGTAATGGACATTTGCTTCCCATAAACTCTTCTTTATTGACAAGAAATTCCTACTGCTTGAAGAAATTCTGATCGAAATACAATGTGTCTGGTTGTCTTCTTCCTTGCTGTTACAATGAGTTAATCCTTGTTTTGAATTATTTTTTCTTACAAGCTACTGATCCTGGGTATCCTTGGGGACACGGGGAATTTGCTCTCAAGTTCAGATTAATGAAATCTTATTGAATAAAATTTTTTTCTAGATAAAGATCAGAAGTACTTGGATAGATTTTTAAAAATTTCTTCAATGGCAAAAATATAAGAGAGTAAGTTTTATAGGGATAAACTCATCATAATCAAAACCACAGAGCCTACCACTAATTTTAAGGCTCTTTTGTCTGAATAAGAAAATGGTTAAATGATGCATTACCTTTTTATAAACTCAGAGGATGTTTTAAATTAGCAAAGAGAAGACAAATGTAATTTAAATGTGCATCATTGTTTAAGTAAGTTCAGGTGTCTCTGGTGACAAGTCTGCTCTTTCAGCTGGTGGTTTAAGATTTCAGGAGATTTTCTAAGGTTATTAGAATACTTATTATGGGGACAGATGACAAGAATTGAAGAAATTTACTTTTTAATAAAAAATATGATAGAGATTGTAAAGGACCAATGCAAAAGTCCATTAATTAAGTACATTTATTATAAAGAGTGACATTTGTAAAGGAAACAGAAAATTCCTTTGTTGCTTTGGATTGTGTACCAAATTCACTGTAAGGAGCTTGACTAAGTATGTGTATGCAGGATATTTACCAATGATATAGACCTTTCTTAATTATAAAAAGAAGAGAAATTAACATTTATTGAGAGCTTACAACAGGCCATGCACTGTGCAAGATAATTTCAAATACCTTGTTTTATTTACAATGCTCTTGTGTATAAACCTCACTTTTTCAGAAGATTACACAAATTGTCAAAGAAACTTTAAAGAAACTGTGCCACAAAGCAAATAGGTTATAGATCTGGAATTTGATTCTTCCCCCCATCTGGCCCAAAGCCTTATCCTCCCAGTGTTTCAGACTGGCTGTCACTGAATGAAGACTGTATCTTTACAATTACTAAGAAAACATATTATATATTTTGCATTAATTATAATTTTATAATATTCAATAACAAACAGTCTCCATTGGTCCAAATTCTCACCAGAATTTGTACAATTGCAATCTACGAAATTTGTTAAAACATATGACTGCTTTGACACATTGCTTGATATTAATTTGCTATTATTTCAGTAGTGAAAATATAGTAAATTAACTAACCTTTCTTATTAAATTGTCCAAAAATAATGCAACATGAAATAAATTATTTCCTCCCCCCTCAGGTTTTATGCCCAGTTCTATCAAATCCCTGATCCCTCTGGTGCCCAGCACAATAATTGTCTTGGTCTCCTAACCATTTCAGAAGTACCATATAAGCAAAAGTCAGTAGCCCCTTGCCATGTAGTCCAAATACAAACACAGCTTGCCCCCCCTTGATGAATGCTCAAGAACTGGTCAGTGTAATCAAAAGCATTAATTAATTTTAAAGGTAAATAGTGATCTTGTGTGATTTTATTCTTACTTATGGAGGCCACACTATAAAATGCAACAAATACAGTCTTTAGCATCAACAAACTGGATTATAAACATCAGATATACCAATATTTTTTGGAGTTGAGCAAATTAACTCATCCCTCTGACCTTTAGTTTTCTCTACTATAAAATCAAAATAACAGTTTCGGGGAGTGCTTCTGAAGATTATAAATGATAACTTCTGCAAAGCTCTTGATGCATGTTAGTATTCAGTTATTATTATTTACCATCCCTTTTCTAAACCGTTTCTACTGCCTTCATCTTCTCCTTGCCCCAAGGTCCAGTATGGTTAAAGAATAGGCCAATTCCCTTTATGTATTTGTTGAGTATAATTTAAACAACTTTTAAAATCAAACATAGAAAACAAAAGGATTTATTTCACATTCAACCATATTATTATTTTTTAATTAAAGTTTATTGGGATAACAATTGTGAGTAAAGTTACATAGGTTTCAGGTGTACATTTCTATAATACATCATCTATATATCACATTGTGTGTTCACCACTCAGAGTTCTCCTTCCATCATCATATATTTGACCCTTTTACCCTCCTCTAATACCCTCCTCCCCCCTTAACATTTATAGCCGTCTTCTATCAGTTTATTATATGGACACATCCACTGTCTCCCTTCCTAAACGTTTAGTGGATTTTCCAGAGCTAATGCAGTAACATAGAACTCTGAGGGCTAAGAGGAGTGTGCCTGCCTAAATCAGTAATCAAAACTGAGAACAGTATGCCTATATGACCTTTACCAAATGATAGAATATGAGCTGATAGTAACTGGAAACCTGGTGTAGGGTTTTCAGTGTTCATATTTTTGTGTCCATTATAAAGTGGCTGCTGACACAAATTAAATCCATTCACTGCTTGGGTGAAGGTCACCAGGAAAAATCAGCTCAGAGCTGCGGAGGCTGACAGGGATTTTGTAGGTCCTGCTACCAATCCTGAAAACAACTATGGGTGATCACACAAGGTTCAGGGAAGATTAATTTTGAAACTGTTCAGGATATGCAGAAAAGCCAAAGGCAGAGCTGAGAACCTGTGTGAGATAAAAAAAATCCCTAGATGGCAATCATGATGCATTCACCAGTATCCTCAGCAGGTTGATTGACTCAGTGATTACTAAATATCTGTCTTATTTCTGAATTTAATGAAACTTTAGTGTGTCTTATTTTTTGTATGATCATTATCGTTGGATTTTTGACAAATAGTATCTGTCACTTCTGAAAATACAACAAAAGGCTGATCCTGTCCTAAGGCTGAAGTGATGGCAAAAGTAGACAGTGCACAAGGTCCCAGCTACCATGTTGGTTACATTTACCTTTGCTCTTGACTGCCTTCAAGAAGGCATTTATTTCTCTGAGCTTCTGTGCTGATGTGGGGTACTACAGTTACTCCAACAATCAGGGAATCTGGTGCTAAGATACACTGAATGCCTTAGCACTTCAGATTGACTGGGATAGTCAATCTCCCCCAAATACGTTTTCATTCTAAGTTTCTATGAAAATATCCATTTTAAAAAAGACATTTATTGGCCAACCAAATTAGGATGTGACTTTGCCCATCAAACAGATATGAAAGACATATATCTAAAATATCCACTATATATAGTAAAATGTAAAAAAAAAAAAAAAGTTTTAACACAGGATGCTAGTTTAGCAACAAAAGTGCATTATTTTACTACAGTAGAAACATTGAGTATTACAAGGTAGAAATCAATAGAAAATCAAATATATAAATATTTTTTAAATAGTAGCAAATTGTGCTGTTATTGGAATTTACATTGAAATTAGAATAAAATTACTTGGCTGGCTTCTTTGTAATAAAGTGGAACATGGAACACTCTAGTTATTAATTTCTTTATAAAGAGACATATGTAAAATAGTTTTGCAAGTAATATTAGAATGAGGAATTAATGTGTAGAGACATAGAAAAAAAGTGTTTCTTCATTTTTTATGTCTATTCCCTTCATTGTCGTCACTACAATGCTTCTTCTCCTCAGGTCTAAATCATCAACATAGTATTCAATGGCAAATGAATAAATAATGTTTATACTCCAGTTGTAATTGTGCCAACCTCTGCTCTTGGGGATAAGCCAAATGGTGACTTGCAATCCAAAGCAACAGTGCATGATCAAAAAAGTATGTGTCTTGGAAAAAACTGACCCTGGTTTCAATCCTGATGTCATCACTTATTAGCTGTGTAACCCTGGACAAATTTCTTTAGCCCTGTGATGTCAGGGTACTCATCTCTAAAATGATTATAACAATGACTTCATAAGATTATTGTAAGACTACAAATGGAGAAAACTTATGTAAAACAGACCAGTGCAGAACCAAACCCCAAACTGGGTTCAAACTGACTTTCCAATAGAAAATGAAGAGGCGACCATGGGTCATTGGCAACAAAGGGATATGAACACCGTGGGGCACACAGTCTGAGCCTTGCAAACCCAGTCAGCTTGCTCTACTAGTTACATCAAAGAAGGAACTTTCTTTCGTAATTCACGAATATTCTCAGCCTTTAATTGCTATTTCCTATCGTAAATGACACAGTGTTTAAGCACCAGTCTCCTTGACAGTACATAATTTCTCAACTTTTCCTTTAGGCAAGGAATAGTTCTTTCTTTCCTGTTCCTATTTCATGAGGAATATGATACTACTTATTTCTTGCTGCCTTATATGATTAGTACATGTTTATATATTTTTTGAAGTTCTTTGTTAGAACTTTGAGAGAAAGGTCTTGTTTACATTTCCTCTGTATCTCTAAAACGGTGCACACGCACCTGTACACTTAATGCACTCTAACCCACTCTCACAATGGCAGCAAAGTGATAAAAAGTAACAGTGTTTGTCCCCAGAGATATCAAATATACACTGTAAAAAATGGAACCATTTTTCCTCAGTCACAAGGTAATACCTAAATATCACCTTCATGAAACCAGGAAGGCATACCATCGAACTAAGACTCTCTTGGGAAGTGTTCATTATTTCGGTGGTTCTGCCAATATCCAATGCCATGCTTCATTCTGTTTTGGCTCACATTGTGTCAAATATGGGAAATGGATCCAACTCCCAGGTGAAGGTAATTTTTAACAAATTTCACACATATATAAAAAAGCATGATGCTAATTTATTCACTTAAATAATTAAGAAACATTATGAAGACCCAGTATTTGGAGTCCTCTCCATCAGCATGTCTTCTTCCTCTTTTTTTTTTTTTTTTCACTATGAGGAATTACTGTCATGTGCAAACTAAAAATAGAAATTTCCATAATTACTGTTCTCCAATTATTTCACACCCTCTGGATCACATGGGACAGAGGAGGCAGAATTCTCACCAGAATGTTTTTGTTCACTTCTTTTTTGAATCATTGTTTTAACAATCAAAACGACTTCCCACCACATTAAAACGTATTTTCGTAGTTAATCTTTCTGTACTGTGACGATTGTGTATTTTTCAAAAAATTACTTGTAAACACTGTTACTGCTTGAAACTATTTTCTTTATTCAGGTTAAATAAATTTTATTGGTCTGGAGAACCTTGGTAGTCACTCCAAGAGTAAAGTGGGAAACACCATCTAACTGTCAACTTGAGTACAATGAGGGCTGTGGTCTTACCTCTAATTGTGTTTTTATGTTTACCTTCATATGAAGACCTCACAATACACAATAGAAGCACACATATATGCTCAGGGATATTCCATAAAGGATAGCTACTAATTTTTATCTCAAATATATTATAAATGCATAATATATATTTGAGATAAAATTATGAAATGTAAAGGATACATTGCAACAATTCCTATTTCTAGCTAATAGTTGTTATTTCAAGTATTATGTAATCACAGTAAAGACCTTCTTTCCTGAAATATCTTTATAAGACCTTCTAATATTTTCATGTCAAAGATTATGTTTCCTCAGACACACAGACCTATGGAACAGAACTGAGAACCCAGAAATAAACTCACATGTATATGGAAAAATACTTTTTGACAAAAGAGTCAAAAACATACAATGGAGAAAAAGCCTCTTCAATAAATGGTGATGGGAAAATTGAGAAATCACATGCAAAAGAATGGAACTATCTGTCCCCATACACCAAAATTAGCTCAAAATGGATCAAAGACCTAAATATAAGATCTAAAACAATAAATTGCATAGAAGAAAACATAGGTACTAAACTTATGGACATTTGTCTTAGAGAGGATCTTATAAATTTGATCTCAAAGACAAGTGAAGTAAAAGCAAAAATAAATGAATGAGATGATATCAAATTAAAAAGTGATATCAAAAAAGATGATACCAAACTAAAGGAACTATCATAAAACAATGAGGCAACCAACAAAATGGGAAAAGATATTTGCAAACACCTCGGGTGAGGGGCTAATATTCAAAATACATAAAGAACTCATACAACTCAACAATAAAAAACAAACAATCCAATTAAAAAATGGGCAGAGGACCTGAACAGCTACTTCTCCCAAGAAGACATACAAATGGCTAACAGATATAAGATGCTAAATTACTAGCTATTAGGAAAATGCAAATCAAAAACACAATGAGATACCACCTCACTCACACCTGTTAAAACAGCCATTATCAACAAGACAAGTAATAAGTGTTGGAGAGGTTGTGGAGAAAAATGAACACTCACATACTGCTGGTGGGAATGTGAATTGGTACAGCCACTATGAAAAACAGCATGGAGTTTCCTCAGAAAATTAGAAATAGAATTAGCATATGACCCTGCAATTCCTCTTCTGGGTGTCTGGGCAAAAAATCTGAAAACATTGATCTATAAAGATATATGTACCCTTTTGTTTATGGCAGAATTATTCAGAGTTGCCAAGACATGGAAACAACTAAAGTGTCTTTTGATAGATTGTATAAAGAAGATTTGGTACATATATACAATAGAATGTCACTCAGCTATAAGAAAAGATGAGATACTGCCATTTCCAACAGCATGGATGGATCTTGAGAATATCATGCCCAGTGAAACAAGTCAGACAGAAAAAGTCGAGAACCATATAATGTTACTCACGTGGTACATAAAACTGAACGCAACAAATAAACAAGACAAACAAAAACTCATAGGCAGACTAACAGTATAGTGGTTACCAAAGGGTAAGAAGAGGAGGGAGACGGTAGATGAGGGTAAAAGGGATCAAATATATGGTGATGGAAGAACTATCTCTGGGTGGTGAGCACACAATGCAGTATATAGATGATGTATTATAGAAATATAAACTTGAAAACTATATAATTTTACTAACCATTGTCACCTCAAAAAGCTCAATAAAATTTTTTCTTAGAAATACACAAGGAAAAAAAGATTATGTTTCCATAAATAATAAAAATATATAAGGACACATATCACATGGGAGGAAAAACAGATTAGTAATGACTTAAGTCAATCTGCTTTTATTGGACTTCTATTGATATTCTACTCAGTGTTAAGAGGTGAGCAGGAAAGTTATTCAGGGGACCTTCATTCTCTAGTTGAAAGTTAGAAACTCAGAAAAGTGGCTGTCACTCAGTCCTAAAGTCCTCAAGAGATGAAAATTGTGACCAGAGGGATAAGGATTGTTCCATCTTGATTGCATTGTACTCATTGATTGAATTTAAAGGTTGTGTCAAAAGGAGCTAATGGCCTGAGCATTTTGATGAACTCTTTTCTTCAAATTACATTCACACACAAAAAAAGATAATTGATTGTGTTGCCATGAAAATAAAAAAAATTTACATTCACAACCAGAAGTCAGGACTATGATGATGTAATATTTGTGACAGTCTGAAGCCTCTCCCAATGTGCTCTTCTGTTGTTCCTCGGATTGTTTACCTATTATTATAAACAACAACAATACATTGAAAACGGAGATTCTGATTATTTACTGATTCTCGGACATGGAGATAGCTCAGAAAACTGACACAGTGTACAATTTCTGCATATAGGTTGGTAACACTATTCAAAGTTTTAGAGTGTACACAGGTTGTGTCATTTCTGTCTTTGTCCATTGTGATGTATGTGGCTACCTCCTCAGTCCAGGAAACTCCCGCAAGCTGTAACTCCTCACATATACTCAGAGTTCCCCCCAGTCATAATTTCCAAGTCTTGGTCTGGTAATGTGTGTGGTTGTACCCATCTCTGTTGCATATATTCTAATTGCTTGTCCACTCAGAAGTTACTGGGTTTCCACTTGGTTGTGAGTCAGACAGGACAGAGTGGTTAATGCAAGCAGATAAATATGTAGGTGGGAGGCTGTGTACTCCGGTTGGTGATAAGAAATACAAATGGCCCTAAGCAGACTGAGCTTTAGATATCTCATTGCTTTTATTTTATTTTTTTCCTCACAGAAGATGCTAGAGATAAATTTCAGTTTGAGCAAGTTTATTGTGATGGTAGTTTTTCAAACTTCTAAAATGTCCTGATATTTTCCCCAGTCAAACATGTTTCTAGGGAAAAATTCCAAACATTCTGGTAGAATTATTATTAGAGTAGCCTTAGTAGCTGATCCCAGAAAACCCTCTATAAAGGGGGGAGTGCCTCCATTATCTAAAAAAAATTACCTTACCTTTCTGCTTGATTGATAGTGAAGTGTATTAGGAACCAACCAGTTTTATATGTGATTAACAGTCAAATTTTCCTGAGAAGCCAGTTTTCTGGCTTTTGAACATCTCAGATTCTAAAAAACTTCATTCACTAATGGAGGAAAGGAGTGCCCATGGGAATAGAAAGGTAAAGAAAGTAATCCATTTGTGCTATTTCGAGTATCATATTCACATTCAAAGCACTTTCTAACACAATTACTTTCAGAAGTCTTCACGTTATCCTGAGGGACAGGTAAGTGTTTTTATCTCAATTTTACAGATGAAAAACTTGAAACGCAAGGTTGAGTGACTTCCTTGCAGCAGCAGTAGGACCCAATGTCAAGATCAGACTTCCAACATCAATGTTTGATTGCTCAGACGACTTGATCACAATGCTTTCTAGCACAAATGTTTGAAAAAATGGTTTCAACTGCTCTTAGAAACATAAACTTTCTGAACTCCGTTCTGGGTCAGAGATTTTTCAAATGCCTGGCAAATACGGAATGAGTGAAGGCAGAATGAAGGGTGCAACAGTTAACTAAGATGGGTACTATTGTAAATAATTCTGTAAGTTAATTCATTCATCATTTGTATGTTCATGCATTAATTCAACAAACACTTATTTAGCAACCAATAACATAACCATGAGTTAAATTACAAACATATGCACAAGTATATTTTATATATGTAGAACCCAATTTTGTCAGTAATATTTATAGTAATTATTTAGTGTTAGGTTGTCTGGTAAATGATTCACATATATTATCACACATATTCATGCATATATTATTTTATTTAAGTGTTAAACAACCTTACATGATAAGTGTTATTGTCCCAATTTTATCTTTGATGAAGCTCACAATTTACACCATATGTCACTTATTAAGCAAATACTCAAACCTAGGTTGGTGTTGGAAATAACATAGGCTTTTGTATTAGACAGACATGAATTTCAATTACAGTTTTACCACTTACTAAGCAGCTTACAAAGGTGTTATTTAAACTATATGAGTTTAAGTTTTCTTGCTTTGAAAATGGAAATGCTAATAACTAATTTCATTTTCCAACAATATAGGATTCTTCTGAGGATTAAGGAAAATGTATTTTTCAGTGCCTAAATCTTTTTTCCCCAAAAGTTAAGGGTTTTCCTCCTAAATATAACTCTACAAGACTGGATAAAACTATTGTAAACTCTCTTAAAAGTATAGGTGACTTGGTAATAAATAAAGGAAATTTCAGAACAAGGAGTAAGTGAAGGCCGAAACCCAGAGTATCAAGCTGAATTCAGGATTTGGGCTTCATATCAAGGCATACATTTGCCAGGTGGACTTGTGCTTTGATCTTCATAGACTCATACAGAAATGGATTAAATGACAGTCTAGGTCATACGCAAGGTAGAATATCTAATGGGAATTCCTCTCATACAAAATGGGAACTAGAAAGAGTTATGCCACATTGAAACAATGAAGTAAATACATTCCCAGATGAAATCAAGCAAATTGAAAAATGTAATACTTTGACAAAGAATGGGGGATGGAATGTGATTGAAAATTTGAAATAAGTCAATCATCAGGTTATATTTACAACTTTGAAGGCTCAAAACTTCCAAGTTGAGAATTCAATTTAGAATAACATAAATTAGTAGTGTTCTACAGACACTGACAAGAAGCAAACACATAAATTCTCTTGATCAAACTAACTTGAATTCATGCCACAAAAAATAAAATAGAAAATAGGTAGCATACAGTAAAGGAGTAATTACACCCACAATGAAGTAAGACAAAATGAAAGAGAACCAACACAATGTAAAACCAAAATAGAACCATAAAACTATGTATTTTTTAAATATGAATAATGAAAAACATCTGAGTTTGAAATTATTTGAAACACGGAACTTTAAAGAATTAAGAAGTTGACTGAAGAAACAACCTACTTAGTTATTAGAAATATACTGAAAGCATAATTAAAATTAAAACTTAATTGAGTTGTAAATGTTGAGTAAGTTAGATTAATTTCTTACACATAATAATTATAAAATTTGGACAAAAAATTTGGTAACCTATTTGATGAAACTGGAGAGTAGCCACAGAGAGGCAGAAAATAGTGAGAAATACATTCTTGAAAAAATAAATTAGGCAGGTGAGATTTATAACAGTATGGCTTATGCTTGAGGACACAGGCTATGATATACAAATGCCATATTGGGTTGAAGTATCAGCGACAGATTTTAAGACTTTCCAGATGTTGAGAAAGTCATATGGGAATCCTAGAATGGAATGAGCTATAGAAGGGTTGAGCCCCAAAATTCAACTTGTAAAGTCCATCTCAAACCTTTGGTGATTGCTAAATTATGCATGCATTGAGATGACTCCACATAGATCACCAAAAAGAAGCAGCTGAAACATGAAAGAACTAGGGAAAGATTAGAGATCATGGCCACTGCAGCTCAGACAGAGTTAGGAATTTGAATCAAGTCAATTATTACTTTGTGGAACAATGACAACCACAAAACTATTTGTTAGAGAAAGATAGCAGAATATATATTCTCTAAAAAAATGTATAGCGTGCCATTTAAAATTCAAAAATGATCAAAGAAAGAGGAAATATTAGCCTTACTCAAGAATATTTTTTTAAAAGGAAATAGAACCAGCCCCGTAAAGATTCATAGTAATTAACAAATAGCAATTGGAAAGCAGCTATTGTAAATATATTCCAGAATTTACAGAAAGATACATGTGTAATTAACAAGTAGGTAGAGAACCTCAGTAGAATTAGAAATTTATGTTTAAAAAAAAAGTAAGCTGAAAATTTCAGAGAAGAAAAACTAAGAAAATGTATTGAGGGGTATTAACAGAACATTGGAGATGGTGAAAAGAAAGCCACTATTATTAAGGTAAATCAAAATGACTTATGCAATCTGAAAAACTGAGGGATAAAATCAATTACTTTGAAAATGCCTCAGAGTACTTCAAGGCAATACTAAACAGAACATCATATAAGTTGAATCTTAGAACAAGAGTCATAGAATGAAGCAAAAAAAAAAAAAAAAAAATCAAGATATAATACTTTTAAACTTCTCCATGTTGATGAAAGACATTAAGATCCAAGAAGATCAGTGTACTTGAAACAGGAAAATATGATGAAAACAAAACCAAAATCAGCCTACATATAGGCATATCCATATCAAACTACTCAAATCCATATATTAAGAGAATATCTTGAAAGTAGCCTAAGGGTAAAAATGATAAAAAATGATCATCAGACATGATGTGTACCATTGCATATTGAAATGACCTCTTTAAAGTGATGGAAGATAAGGCAAAACAGTGAACCCAAATCCTATGTACAGCAAAACTACATTAACTTTGAAGATGAAACAATAATATTTCAACTGAAAATTAGCTTAGAGGATTTACCACTTATAGAAAAGAATTACCAGAAGTGCTAAAAAAATTTTTTTCTTCAAGATAATTTTTCAGGATAAAGAGTTATCAAAAGATAAGTTAGGCCAGCCCGGTGACTCAGGCAGTTGGTGCTCTGTGCTCCTAATGCGGAAGGCTGCCAGTTTGATTTCCACATGGACCAGTGGGCTCTCAACCACAAGGTTGCCAGTTTAACTCCTCGACTCCCGCAAGGGTTGGTGGGCGTGTCCCCTGCAACTAAGATTAAACACGGCACCTTGAGCTGAATTGCTGCTGAGCTCCCGAATGACTCAGTTGGTTGGAGCGCATCCTCTCAACCACAAGGTTGTCGGTTCGACTCCCACAAGGGATGGTGGGCAGTGCCCCCTGCAATTAACAATGTCTACTGGACCTGAAGCATTAGAAGTTCTAGCAAGATAAGAAGGAAAAAAAAAAATAAGATCTAAATATATGAATTAAAGTTATAAATCTTTTAGGGGTAAACAAAGAAAAAATATAACATTGGATTTAGCACTGATTTCTTAGTTTGTAAGCAAAAGCACAGGCAACAAAAGAAACGAAAAATAGACAACTGTATTTCATCAAAATTAAGAACATTTGTGCATAAAAGGATGCTATCAACACAGTAAAATACATAGGAATAAAATCAACAAAAGATGTGAAGGACCTAAACATTGAAAACTACAAGACATTATTAAAGCAAATTGCAGAAGACAGAAAAAAGTGGAAAGATATTCCATGTTCATGGATTGGAAGAATCACCATAGTTAAAATGGTCATATGACGTAAGGCAATATACAGATTTAATTCAATCCTGATCAAAATCCCAATAGCATTTTTAAAGAAGTAGAACGAAAAAATTATCAGATTTTTATTGAACCACGTAAGACCCTGAGTAGCCAAAGCAATTCTGAGCAAAAAGTACAAAGCCGGGGGTATAATACTCCCTGAATTCAAATTATATTACAAGGTGACAATAACCAAAAGAGCATGGTATTGGCAGAAAAACAGACACACAAACCAATGGAACATCACTGAGAACCCAGAAAGAAATCCACATATACTCATATATGGGCAACTAGGTTTAGACAGAGGAGCCAAAGACATGCAATGAAGGAAAAAAAAGTATCTTCAATAAATTGTGCTGGGAAAATTAAGAAGCCACATACAGAAGAGTGAAACTTGACTGCTATTTGTTACTGTGAACAAAAATTAGCTCAAAATAGATCAATGACATGAATGTAAGACCTGAAACAATAAAACACATAGAAGAAAGCATTGTACTAAACTTATGGAACTTGGACTTAGAGAGGATTTTAAGAATTTGACCTCAAAGGCAAGGGAAGTAAATGCAAAAATAAAGGAATGGGATTATATGAAAATAAAAGCCTTCTGCACAGCAAAATAAACCATTAATAAAATAAAAAGGCAATCAACTGAATGGGAGATATCTGTAAACAACACCTCAGATGAGGGGCTAATAGGTAAAATGGGTTCAAATGTATGGTGATGTATAGAGAACTGACTCTGGGTGGTGAATACACAATGTGATATATAGATGATGTACTATAGAACTGTACACTTGAAACCTAAGTAATTTTACTAACCATTGTCACCCCAATACATTTTAATTAAAAACAGAAAATACCATATATGTATAAAGACCTCATGCAACTCAACAGCAACAAATAATCCTATTAAAATATGAGCAGATGACCTGAACAAACACTTCTCCCAAGCAAACATACAAACAGCCAACAGATATATGAAAAGATGCTCAGCCTTACTAGTTATTAGGATAATGCACATCAAAACCACAATGAGATACCACCTCAAACCTGTTAGAATGGCTATCATCAGGACAAATAATAACAAGTGTTGGAAAGATTGTGGAGAAAAGGAACCCTCATACATTACTGGTGGGAATTGGTACAGCCACTGTGGAAAACAATATAGAGTTTCCTCAGAAAATTAAGAATGGAATTACCATATGACCCAGTAATCCTTCTTGGTATGTACCCCCCAAAAATCTGGAAACATTGATTCGTAAAGATGTATGTACCCTGATGTACATTGCAGCCTTATTCATGGTGGCCAAGACATGGAAACAACCAAAATGTCCTTTGATAGATGATAGGGTAAAGAAGATGTAGTATGTATACACAATGGAATACTACTTGGCCATAAGAAAAGATGAAATAGTGCCATGTGCAATATTGCCATGTGCATGGATGGATCTTGAGATTATTATGCTAAACAGAATAAGTCATACAGAAAATGTCAAGAACCATATGATATCACTCATATGTTGAATGTAAAATGAAAACAACGAACAAACAAGACAAACAAACAAAACTCATAGACACAGACAATAATATAGCAGTTGGCAGAGGGAAGAAGGGTTGGAGAAGTAGAAAAGGTAAAGGAGGTCAAATATATGATGACAGAAGGAGATTTGACATTAGGTGGTGAACACACAGTGGTGAACACAGATGATGTATTATACAATTACACATTTGAAATCTATATAATTTTATTAACCAATGTTACCCTAATACATGTAATGCAATTTAAAAACAACAGTAAAATGGCAATCCAAAAAATAAGAGAAAATTTTGAAAATCCTATATCTATTAAGGGATTAATCAAGAATTTACATATAACTCCTGTGACTCAACAACAACAAAAATAAATAACCAAATTGAAAAATGAGTGAAGGACTTTAGACATTTCCCCAAAGTCAATAGACAAGTGGCCAATAAGCTTATGAAAAGGCACGCAACACCACTTATCATGAGGGAAATGCAAATCAAAACAACAATGAGAGCGGCTACTATTTTTTAAATTAAAATAATAAATATTGATGAGGATGTGGAGAAATTGGAACATTTGTGTACTACTGGTGAGCATATAAAATGGAGTAGCTTCTGTGAAAAATAGTATGAAAGTTCTTCCAAAATTTAAGCATAGAATACCATAACATCCAGCAATTCCATTTCTGGATATATGCTCAAAAGATTTGAAAGCACAGGCTCATAACGATGTCTGTACACTGACATTCATAACAGTATTATTCACAATAACTAAATGTAGAATAATTCCAAATATCCATCAGTCTATGAATGAATAACAAGAATGTAGTTTTACATACAAAAAAATATATTATTAAATATTTTAAAAAAAGAGAATTCTGACATATGCTACAATATGAATGATCCTTGAAGACATTATGATAAGTGAAATAAGCCAGTCAAAAACAGGGCAAATATTGTATGGTTGTACTTATATGAGGTGTCAAGAGGAGTCAAATGCACAGAGACAGTAAGTAGCATGGTGGGCTCCAGAGACTTGGCAGAGGGAGGAGTAAGATTTATTTTTAATGAATTCAGTTTCAGTTTTGCAACATAAACAATTTTGGAGATGGAGGGTATAGCATTGGTTGCACAACAATGTGACTGCACTTAATACCACTAAACTGAACACTTAAAACTAGTAAATTTTATATTATGTGCATTTCACCACATTAAAATTAATATGCCCAAAGAGTAAATTGAGGGTCTGGACAAATAATTAAAGAAGATCAGGAAAATGATGCATGAACAACTAGATAATATCAATAAAATATAGCATTTATAAAAAAGAAATCAATAGAAATTCTGGAGATGAAAAGTACAAAAGCTGAAATTAAAAATAAAATCACTAGATGGTATCAACGACAGATTTGATCAGGCATATGAGCGAATTCATTTATTTGAATTATCAGAAATTAAAAAAAGAATAACAGTGAAGAAAAATGAACAGAGTCTATGAGAAAACATAATACATACCGATATACTCGTACACACTATAGGAACCCCAGAAGTCGAGAAGGGAGAAAGGCCAGAAAAAAAAATTTCAAAAAACAGTGGCAGCAAACTTCTAAAATTTGAGAAAACACATGAATCTGTACATCCAAGAAGTTTAATAAATGCCAAATGTGATAAATTAAATAAACCCATACCAAATCATTTCATAATCAAATTGTAGAAAAATGAAAACAAAGGAGCAATGTTGCACCAAGACAGAAGTGGCACATCATGTACAATGGAATCTCAATATATTTAAAAACCAATGTCTCACCTGAAGCTATTTAAGCCAAAATTATATATTTGGAGAATTGAAAGGGAAAAAATCAATAAACAATTCTACATCCAGTAGGTTTTTGATTCAAGATGGCGAGGAAGGAGGATCCTGAACTCACTCTCTCCCACAGACACACCAAGTTCTACAGCTACATACAGAACAATTATCTCTGACACAATCCCCAAAACTGGCTGAGTAACTACTATATATTGAACACATGAGGGGAAAAGACCAAAAAAAAAAAAAAAAAAAGAAAAAAAAAAGCAACATATTCAAGTGTGTAAGAGAGTCAGAACCAAGCTCACCATGAACCCAACTAACTCAGAATCAATCAAGGACCTAAATGAAAGAGCTAAATTTACAAAACTGTTAGAAGACTCCATAGGGGTAAAAATTTATAATCTTGGTTTTGGCAAGGTTTCTCAGATGAGACACCACAAGCACAAGCAACAAAAGAAAACATAGACAAATTGAGCTTCATAAAAAATTAAAAATTTGTTCATTTAAGGACACTAACAAGAGATTGAAAAGCAATTCCACAGATGTGGAGAAAATATTTGCAAGTCATATATCTCTGGAGCACCCAGTATCCAGAGTACATAAAGAACTATTACTATTAATGCAGTAAAACAAACAGACAAAAGAAAGCCTTTTTTTTCTTTCTTATCACTGGGTATCTGATCTGAAGATTCGGGTTACAACCAACAGAAATACAAAACTAATCTGGTTCAAATCACACATGATTTATCATCTCACATAACAGGAAATTTAAAAAATATATATATTTAAAAAAAACTTTTAAACTACAGATGACATACAATATTATATTAGTTTCAAGTATAAAACATAGTGATTAAAAATTTACAAAACTTATAAAGTGATCACCTCAATAAATCTAGTACCCACCTGACACCATATATAATTATTACAATATTGTTGGATTTATATCTTATGCTATAATTTACATCTCCATGATTATTTTGCAACTACTAATTTATCCTTCTACGAATCTCTTCCCCTTTTTCACCAATTCCCCCAAACCCTTCTTATCTGGCAACCATCAAAATACTCTTCGTGTCTATGAGTTTAGTTCTGTTTTGTTTGTTCATTTATTTTGTATTTTCAGATTCCACATATAAATGAAAGCATACAATATTTCTCTCTCTGTCTAACTTATTTTACATAGCATAGCACCCTTTAGGTTCATCCATGTTGTTGAAGATCAAGATTTCTTTCTTGTGGCTGAGTAATATTCTATTGTATATATGTACCACTTCTTTTATATCCATTCATCCATTGATGGACACTTACGCCGTTTCCATACCTTGGCTATAGTAAATAATTCTGCAAAGAATATATGGATGCAAATGTCTTTCAAATTAGTGTTTTGGATTTCTTTGGGTAAATACCTAGAAATGGAATTGCTGGTCCTTCTTTGTCTCTTATTACAAATAGCCTTTGTTTAGTATAAGTCTATTTTGTTTAGTATAAGTATTTCTGCCACAGCTTTTGTTGAAAAGCCCTTAATAAACACATTGTCACTCTTAGGAAAAAAAAGGAACTATTACAACTCAACAACAAAAGGGCAATAACTCAAAAATGTGCAAAGAACTTGAATAGACATTTCTCAAAAAAAAAAAGATATAAATGGGCAACAAGCACAGGAAAAGAAGTTCAATATCTTGAGGCATTAGAAAAATGTAAACCAAATCATGAGATACCATTTTACACAATTGAGGATTACTACAAAGAACCAGAAAAAAAACAAGTGCTGTGCATGTGGAGAAATTGTAGCCGTGTACATTGATAGAAATGCAAAACGTAAGAGAGAAGGAGAGGTGAATAGGTAGAATCCAGAGGATTTTTAGGGCAATGAAACTATTCTGTATAATATTATGAGACATGTAACATACAGAGGGTGCCAAAAAATGTATACACATTTTAAGAAAGGAAAAAACTGTATACCAATAACAAAAGATGAATACAAGTCATATGTATACATTTTTTGACACTCCTGGTATATTTGTCAAAACCCACAGATGTACACCCTCAAGAGTAAACCCTAATTTAAATTATGGACTTGGGGTGATAATCATGTGTCAGTGTAGATTTATCCTACAGATTTACCACACTGGTGTAGGACAACCATAGCGGGGGAGGCTACACATGGGTAGAGTGGTGGGAGTATGGGAACGCTGTGCTTTCTGCTCAATTTTTCTGTGAATCTTAAACTACTATAGAAATAAAATCTAATACATCAGGTTAAATGTACAACTACCATTTGACCTAGTAATTCCACTCTGAGATATATACCCAAAAGAAATAAAAATATGTACTCAAAGACCTGTAAACAAATATTCATAGTAGCATTCTCAAGTGCAAAAATGTAAAAACTTGCTAAATATCCGTTAAAGAATAAATAGATAAACAAATTGTGGTATGCCCTTAAAATTGAATATTATTCAGTTATAAAAATAAATGAAATAATAATACATACTACAACACGGATAAACTTCAAAAACCGTTATGCAAAATCAAAGAAGCCACACACAAAATATCAAATAATGTATGATTTATCTTACACAGAATATGCAGAATAGGTAAATTCATAGAGACAGATAGTAAAATTGGTGGTTGTCAGGGGCTGGGGAGACAGTGGAATGGAGAATAACTGCTTTATGCTTATGGAGATTTCTTTCTGGGTGACGGAAATGTTTTAGAACTTGAAGCAGGTGGTGGTTGTACAACATTGTGAATGTACTTGGTGACGCTGAATTGCACACTATAAAATGATTAATTTTATGGTAAGTAGATTTTATATTTAAAAAAAAAAAACACCTCACCATAGATTTGTTAGGGGGAAAAAAACTCACATGGAAAGTATTTATCTGTTACGATTAGATCATGGCTTGTCAGATCAGAGAATTTTAGAGGTGGTTTTGTGAATATGCTGTGCATAGCATAACATCCTTTTCTAGTATATGTTGTTAAATAGGGGTTGTTTAAAGGAAATCTTGAAAACATGGCCCTGCTCTGCTTGTTTTTATGAATAAACAAATTCATTGAAAATAATCAAAGTAGGGTTTATTTGCAAGTCACTTACCAATGACTGCTGTGAAACTTATTTGGGTTGATATGAAGACAGCCTGGTTTCTGAATTAGATTAAGAATTTGCCTTATCATTTTACATAAAATACACACTTATAAGTAGACCTTTTGAGCACAGCTAATATTAATACAAGTTCTAATTCAACTCAATACAAATTTTTATCATCCAAGTCATTTTAAGATCATTAAACAGAAGGGACTATAGGCATAGTAATAACAATAATCCTGTGAAATTCAGAAAAATTAGTTTAATTTCCTCTTTGCTTCTCAAAATGCAACTGTGTAACTGAGGGGATTCTGAGATTGACACAGGTTTCATTTAGTACCAAATTCTTTCTCGTTGTACCTGTAAACGTCCTATATCAGTTTACACATTTCTAATAGTATTTAGATAATTAAATCAGATACATTTTTCTGATGTTACAGTTCTGATAGAAAATTAATTCAAAACATTTTAATTTCTTGGTGGTTCATGTTGAAGGAATACTAAAAACTATTTTAATTTTCATGGTAGAACATCTTAGTGTAAGTTTAATTAAACTGGAAATGGTCTGACATTCATTTGACATTACTCAACTATTTCCTTCCCATTTATACCATAGATCTTATATTTATATATCCTGTATGCTAAGTATTTTTAATATTATAAATTATTTATTTTATGTTACATGAAGTAAATTGATGTTATTGGCCCTGCCTGTTTTACTGATAAGAAAACCAAAGTCTGGAAAAGTTAATGAATAGTGACCGTGATCATAAAGGAGATTTTGAAAGATGAAAATCCATGCTTTTAAGCACTGGATCAGATAGCCTAATCTATCGTTGACATACATTTTTGAAGATAAAAAAAGATTCTTCTGCAATTTAGAAACTTTCAGTGTCATTGGGGACATACTATTGTTTTAAATCCATTTTACTAACAAGTCAATCAAGGCTTGTCAACAACAAAGTTCACCCATGACCTAATACATGGGTATCAATATCATGCCTGCTTCATACACAGATCTGGAAAAGTGTTTGCAAGTTTATAATACAATGCAAAATTAAGTACATTGATTATTAATTTAATAGAACCAGAAGGATATTCCATTTAACTGAGATAAATAATAAATTTATTCATTAAATACCTCCTAGGGCCATGCAATATGTTAAAATTAATATTCATCTTCAAAACAATCTTAGATGGTAAATATTATAATATTAACTTTATAGAAACAACTATTAAGAGATGTTAAGTAACTTGTTAAAAGCAGAAAAACTAAATGGAGTCAGTGATATTAAAACTCACATGCATCTGGACAAAATTCCCAAGCTCTTTCCGCAGGCTTTTCTGAAGTCAAAGCAAATTGTACTTAAATCCATGGTAGCCATTATGGTGCTCTGTGTGCTCAGTGATTTACTGAACGTCTTAAAGACTCAGTCCCCACATCTCTTGGCCTTCTTTGAATCTATGACCATTTTACTATACATTATCTGTCAAACACAATGTTTAAATTGTTTTTCTTCCACTGGTAACAAGGCACGGATTGGAGCAGTGAGATATTGAAGATAGAGAGGAGAATCACAAAACTATTCTAGTTATTGAAATGTGAGGTACTCAGGGTCAGTACCAGGAAATGACATACAGAATATGAAAAAAGAAAGAAACAAATAACAAATATATTAGGGAAGAAGATATTGTAAGACTCAATAATGTGAGAATTTTTGTGGGGGATAAAGAAAAAGAAAGTTTTAAAGTTAACCTTAAACCATTTTATTTAAGACATTAACTTAATGGTGGCAGCTCTGAAAGAAAGTGCTAGGATGAGAAGAAATCCTAGTATACAATATGAAATACATCATTGTTAACGTCAGGGAACTCACAAGTTTGTGGGAAAGACATATAAACAGCCAATTAATAGAATGTGATAATACTATTGGTTCAGAAATGTTTGTTAGGAAGCCACTATGCACCCTGCATGCCATCCCTCCTCAGTTGACAAGGTGTCAATTATCACAGTCTCTATTAAATGACCCGTAGGAACTGTGACCCCCAAATAAGACATGTAACCCTCACACCACTGTTTATTGATATACAGAAGGTTTGACAATTTAGTTCATGAAATCATCCTAGAAAAAGTGCTACATACCTCATTGCTGAATATCATTATTGTCACCTTCGAAGTACTCCTCTTGGGAAGCTATGCTCTGACCTCAGCGCCTGGTCCACACTTCAAAGCAATTTTGGAACTCTTTCTGGAATGGTCATCAGAGCTGTCGCATCGTTTTCCCTTGATGTTTTGAAAGTCATCAAAATGTCTTCCATTCAATATTCCTTTACCCTTGGTTAAAGAAAAAAGTCACTGGGGTCCAGAACAGGTGAGTAGGGAGTGTGTTCCAATATAGTTATCTGTTTACTGACTATAAAACTCCTCACAGACAGTGCTGTGTATGGTTGTGATGCAAGAGCCATGAATTGTTGGTGAAAAGCTCAGGTCATCTAACCTTTTCACACAGCGTTTTCAGCACTTCCACAGAGTAACCATGGTTGACTGTCAAATTGGTACAAATTCATAATGAATAATCCTTCTGATATCAAAAAAGGTTAGCAAACTTTGCAAACTTAATGCTCAACCAGACTGGGCTTATCAGATTATTTTTCCTGGGAATTGGGTATACAAGAATGCAGAGAGCATGGACTAGACAATTGAATTCTGCGGATATAAAACCCTAGGACAGGTGCAGCCATTTTGGACCAGAGTATAGAGATATCTGATCTTCCATGAAGGAATAAGTGTAGGGAAAACAGTTGCACATTGAAAACCAGAGGTGAGAGGTCACTTGACCTGAGTCAGGAGGGGAAGACAGAGAGGACCCCTGTTTCCTTCAAGCTTTTCTTTTGTTCCTTTTGGTCTCTTGTAGACTCTATTAATCACTCTGCCCTTGATTTCCCTGTGATAACTCTACAGTTATCCAACCAGTGTCCCTGTTTTGCTTAAACT
The DNA here is from genome assembly GCF_036562045.2 of Rhinolophus sinicus. Classification (NCBI taxonomy): domain Eukaryota; kingdom Metazoa; phylum Chordata; class Mammalia; order Chiroptera; family Rhinolophidae; genus Rhinolophus; species Rhinolophus sinicus. Next base: position 113,596,292 of record NC_133751.1, read on the forward strand.
ATATTGAATGGGTTCTAGGCTTTGCAATTGAAGACCTTCCACCAAGACAGTTCCTGGTGGAAAAGTGCAATGAAGAACACTGACAGAGAAACCTGACAATAATAAGGAATCAGAAAACATGTCTCTTTATAATGTAACCTGAAGTAATGAGTAACCATTTGACAAAATCTCTTCCTATTCATCTGTAATCTCCAGAGTATTGCTTTCTGGAACACCGAAAAACTGGGTCATATTCAGAGACATTGGAAGGAAAGCACTTTGCTTTTCTCCAAGTCCCAACTCCCATAAGAATGCGACCCTAATAATGCTGAGTTTAATTCAGTAACAAGGAGAATTCTACATAAAGTAAACATATTAATTATTAGTATGAATGATCTTAGAAAATTGATATGAAGCAGATATTTGAAGAAGGAAATGTGACATAAAAAACTGTAGTTTCCTGACTCAATCATTGTTAAGATCACAGGCCTCTACAAGCCCCCATTTGGGCCTGGAGATGTCATGGGGAGGTCCACTGGGGTGAACTGTAAATGCTCTGGTCCTGGTTGGCTATTTCACTTTCTGTAGAACTTTTGTCTTTAAGTAATACAATGTTTAGTGATGTGTAACTATGTCCTTTCTATCACCCACAGCCGAAGTGTAGTACCTTCACACAGTTTATAACTCTCATCTCTACTCTATGAGACACGTGTTAGAATTTTTCAAGCTGAATAGAGCACAAAAAACAAAATTTTAGGGAAAATTGATACACAGTGTGAAGAAAAATATGAAATAAAATAATCAGTGTAGGGAAAGTCTGAAAAAAGTACAAGAATATTGGATATTTCTTTTGCCTCTTCTATTGATACGTTTTTGGGGAGATGTACCTCCACTAAGCAGGAGGATTCTTAACTATAAGTTTCTTTTCTAATTGGAAATATAGTATTAGTCCTTTCAAATCTATATCCAAATTCCACTTGAAAATCTGAATTTCATCTAATTATTACCCAGTTCGTATATCTCACAGATATAAAATGTGTATCCTACTTAGCAACAAGTGATTAGATCCTCCAGTATCTACTGAAGTTCTTTCAACTTAAATAGTGATTAATTTGAGATTCTATATACAATTTATGTGCACTCTTTTTATGCACTAAGAGATCAAACGAGGGGTAAAGCAAAAAACATTTTGCTTTGAAGTTCTAATTTCAAACTAAGCAATATTGGCAATCTATAGTTATCCCATTATTTCCCTAAGCCACATAACATTTTCTTACTACCCACACACAAAAAAAGAAAAATGTTTTATATAACCCAGGAACCTGGGAATATTCAAAATTTTCAGGCAATCTTGAATAAGTCTGCTGCGTCCCCACTCCCCATTACGCTAGATGACTTATGCTGAGCTGTGAAGTACATAGTGTGCTGATAGGTATTTATTTGCTCATCTATTTTTGGTTCAGTACAAATGAATTCGTATTCATTTTGATAAGGTAATTTAGCATGAAAATTTAAGTTTGCTACTCATTTTTTCAATTTAACAATTTTGAAATATTCTGATATTTAGTTTCAAACACTTTCCCCATATTAGAAAAAACAACAACACTTTAATGAACTCTTATATTTGTCACTAATAAGAATCCATTGTTGAATGAAAAGGAGAGATATTTTAGATCTTAAGCTCAGAGAGCCAGTATGTCAATATTTTCAGGCAGCTTATTGGACTTTGGTCATCTGTAGATAAACCAATTTTGGTCACAAGGTAGGATCAAAAATCATTTCCTTTTATTATTAGGGAAAAATAATGATCCTAGATATTTTTCAACCACCAACAAAAGCTGATTCACTTGAGTATAATGAGGTAATTATATTATTGTTTAAACTGCTGTTGCTTTATCTTTACTGATCAAAAACTTGAGAAAAAAATAATGTTTCTCACCTCAGTCTTCTTGACCATCATCCCTTATCTTCAGTTCCAAAAAAGATATGGCTCTCCTAACATAATTCCAGCTCTACTCACTTCAGTGAGACCCTTGAGGTCATGGTAATGATTTATCTCTGAATTATAAGAAAAGGTGTTCAACATATACTTAACAAAACTATAATGATAAATAAATGCGTGGATGAAAAGACATATTTAGAACAGTCAAAAGACTTGAGGAAGTAAAAGCCTTGCAAAGGAGGTAATATTGATTTCAATTGACAATTATGGAAGAGATAAATGTTCTGTTATCTGAGTCAGCTATTAGGAAGTGGACAATAAAAGTATTTTTAAAGTGAACAATCCTTCTGTCTGTCTACCATTATACATAAATAAAAAATAATGAATACTGGCATATGGCTTTCCTTTAGCCTCAAAGGAAGTGTGAACATTTAAAAGGGTCTAATTCTCCTAAAAAAATAATAAATCAAGCTATGGTAGACTAAGGTTAAATCAAGCTATGGTATACTAAGGTGAACACTATGTAATCATTGAGTATGTGTTCTTCATTTTTAAGATTGTTTATTAAGTAATTTATAGTGGTAATCGATGAGGAACTGGCAGTTAATGAGATGTAGTTTCACCAGAGAATGGAATGAGAGCAGTATGCTCAACATATGAACACTGCAGTGACCACAGAGCTGGTGACATCTCTAGCATGAAGTGATTTGCACACAAGCCCTCAGCTTCGTTTCTCATAACGTGACTGCTAGAAGGACGCTCACTCTGTTATTCTGATTTGTGCATCAGTGGGGCTGGATGAAGTCTGTTGTGTTTCATGAGCTTGTTGGCCGTCTGATCTCAAGACCACTCTTGCTGGCTAAGCAGAACAGACATTGAGACTCTTCTGATATGTTTATGGAAGAACAACTGCTGAGGATAGATTTAATCTCCATGATTAAAAACTCAAATAGTCTTACTGTACTTACTGCACTTGCCACTATTCATGTAATCATTTTGGAATTTTTCTTAAATTCAGTGTCAAGGATGGTCGGGTAAAATTAGTTATGTGAGTTAACTGTGGTGTCTGAATTAGGCTAGATTTTTTTCTTACGCAACCTGTCGGTCTCAAACTCAAGGGAAATCACCTCTCAAATTCTCAATTTCTCCATCTATAGAATATAAATGATTAAAATAACTACCCTTAAAATTGTTAAGTAGATTAAGTGAGGTAACATTAGACAATGCCTATTATAATGTCTGGAATATAATAGGCTTTTGATTAATCTAGTTTTCTGCCCAATCCTTCTTCCACAGTCACCTAGTAAGTCATAATCTCTTTCTTCTGTTTTTGAAGCATTTTTTTTTGGTTATTTTCCTTTTGAAACTTTAGTATTTGTTCTTTAGAGTGCATAAATAAAGAACTACAATACTTACATGTAGTCATAAAAAAAAGTAAGAGAACAGCAGCTGAATAATCTGATTTGGAGGCCCTGCTGTGACATTTACTGAGTTTATAATCATAATTAAGTCAACATATATCTCAATAAGGGGCTCAACAATATCTTCTTCATATATGTTATTTCATATGTGAAATAATATTGTGACCTCCACACTATGCAAGCTTTAGCAAATGGAAAAGGGGAGGCATTTTCTTTCCCCAGATTCTTAAAGCACTCTATCTCAATTTCCTTCATGAAAATATGTTCAGTAATGATATTATAGTAGGAATATTCTTTAAAAAACTCACCTAGTCAGATTTCCTTCATTTTTTCCAATAAGGAAAATTATAGGCGTTAAACCATTTGCTTGAAGTTTGCTTCTGAGGCTCTGACCAGTCTACTGCTCACCTCTCCTAATTGCCTTTTGTTCTGTTCTTTCCACTCTATCATGTCAACTATTATTACAGAGTGAAGTACAGTGTTCCAACTACGTACAACCTGGAAGTCAATCTGTATTGTTGGAAGATTTAAGATACAGGCATGTTTATTTTACATATAATTTAAATTGTTAAATATTCACATGCACAAATAATTAAATATAATCTGAATATAATATAAAAATATAATAAATCAAATCTATATAAACACTACCCAGGTTAAGGAATAGTATGTTACCAGTGTATTTAAGTCTTCAGTCTCCACATTTATTCTAGCGTCCTCTGCATATGTAACCACAATCCTGAATTGTATGCATTTTCTTCCTTTTAAGAAACGTTTTCTTCACTACATATCCCTAAATGACATATTAGTTTTCTTTGTTTTTTTTCAATTTTGTATCGGTGGAATCACACTGTATAGATCTTATTTCAGATTACATTTTCTACTCACAATTATATTTTAAAATGTATTCATGTTGATACCAGTCACGAAGTTGTTCTTTTTCACTGTGACATTGTACTCAAATGTATGAAAGTATCACCACTTATTTAGCTATTATTATGTGAACATAAATTTAAGTAGTTATGAACATTGTTGCTGTAACCATTCCTTTGTATGTCTCCTGGTTTACACAGGCAAGAGTTTTTCTGGTGCAAAAATTTGGGAATGAATTTGCTGTGACATAGGTTATGCACATATTCAAAATGGTAGTACCAATTTACAGTGCCACCATTCCCATGGCTCTGTACCCTTGGAAACTTCTGATATAATTCTATGTTTACATTTTTGTCCCTCAGTTAAATGTGCATGGTATCATATTGTAGCTTTGATATGCATTATTAAAAAGGATGAGTGTGCTCTTACTTGTTAATAGGCCATTAAAATTTCCTCTTTTAATTGAGATCTTTTTCTTTGCCCATTTGTTCTGTTGTGCTATTTGTCTTTTTCTTATTGATTCATATATTTTAAATATGTATGTGAGTGTGTGTGTATGTATGAGACAGAGAGTTCTATTCCAGAGTGAAGGGCAATGCACCAATAATTATAGTCCAAAGGTCAAGTCCACATTGTTAGGAGGTTTAATGTACAACACACAAATCTGTAAATGGAGACCAGTGATGCCTTTTTCACATATGTCATTTCGTATAGTGAAGTAATAGTGTGACTTTCACACTATGCAATTTACATATACTGAAATTTCCCAGACCTTTGAAATTAGGTATCACCATGTGACTTACTTTGAGCAATGAGTCTTGTGTAGAAACAACTGCATAGAGGAAGTGTGAAGAGCCGATAAGTGTTTGGCATCCTCCCTAACCCCTGCTGAAGAGATAAGCGTTGACACTGCCAAGGTGAGGCTCCTTTACTCTAGGTTTCTGAGTAACTACAGTGAGGAAATTCCCCAGGCAACACAAACCAATTACGTAATGTGAGTAAGAAATAGACTTTTGCTGTTTTTAGACCAAGAAGATTTTGGAATTGATTGGCTAAAGTTGAAATTCTTAACCTTTTTGGACTTGACAAATTATACTTCATCAAAATTAGAAATTTTGTTTTGTTAAAAGGCACCATTAATAAAAACAAAAAAGCAAGCCAAATATTGGAAGAAAACATTGACAGCACATGTCAGAAAAAGAACTTGTAGCCAAGAGACATAAATAACTCTCAGAAATAATATGAGATGAATAACCTAATTTTTTAAAATGACAAAATATTTGAGTAGATGGTTCACAACAAATACACAAATGACCAATAAGCACATATTAATATTAAGAAAATGCACGTGAAAATTATCAGGAGATATCACTAGACATACAATAGAATGGCTAAAATTAAAGAATAAAATGACCATACCTCATATTGGCAAGGATGGGAAGCTACTGGGGTTCTCAGAACTGCTGGTGGGAATGTAATATATATACCAACTTAGTGATCTTACCATTTGTTTATTTTTTAAAGATTTTCTTAAAATATAGCTAACATATAGTAGTAGTATATGAGTTTCAGGTGTACACCATAGTTAACCAATATTTATACACTTAAGGAAGGAATTACCAAGATAAGTCCAGCACCCATCTGACACTGTACTATGCTATCACAATAATATTTACTATATTTGCTATGCTGTACATTACATTCCCATGAATTCTTTGTTTTATACCTGGAAATTTAAACCTTTTATTCCCCTACACCCCTTTTTAAGTTTTCAATAGACTTGACATTCAATAGTATTTTGTATTAGTTTCAGGTGTAAAACTGAATGGTTAGACATTTATATAATTTATGAAGTGACACCCCTGACTAGTCTAGTATCCAGCTGACACTATGCATAGTTATTACCCTATAATCGGCTCTTTTCCCTATGCTTTACTTTACATCCCCATGACATTTGTAACTACCGATTAGTACTTTTTATCCCTTCGACTTTTTCCCTCTGCCTCCCAACTCCACTCCCATCTGTTTGTTCTCTTATACTATGAGTTTGTTTCTGTTTTACTTGTTCATTTATTCTGTTCTTCAGATTTCACACATGTGACATCATATGATATTTTTCTTTCTTTGTCTGATATATTTCACTTAACATCATACCTTCCAGGCACATCCATGTTGTCGCAAATGGCAAGATTTTATTCTTTTTTATGGCCAAGTAATATTCCATTTTATCACAGGGATGCCAAAAAATGTATACAAGTGGACACTTTGGTCAACGTTGCTCAAGCAGTAGTTTGCCATAATCAGAAGTGTCTGGATGTTGATGGTAACCACTTTGAGGTATGCAATTACATACCTCTTATAATTGCAGAAGTCAAACATGACTTGTGCTCGAATTCATCTATTGTTATTGGTATATATTGAGTATTATGATTTCAGTACAGTTTTCCTTTCTTAAAATGTGTATACCCTTTTTGGCACCCTCTATATATGTACCACTTCTTTATCCAATAATCTTCTGAGGTACTTAGGTTGCTTCCATTGTTTAGCTATTGTTGCAATGAATGTAAGGGCACATATATCTTTTTGAATCTGTGTCTTGGATTTCTTCAAATAAATACCCAGAAGTAAAATCACTGGGTCATAAGGTAGTTTTATTTTTAACTTTTGAGGAACCTCCATACTGATTTCCATAGTGGCTGCACCAATTTGCAATCCAACCAACCGTGCACGAGGGTTCCCTTTTCTTCACATCCTTGCTAACACTTTATGTTTGTTGATTTATTGATGATAGCCATTCAGACAGGTGTGATGTGATATCTCATTCTGGTTTAAATTACATTATTCTTATGATTAGTGATGTTGAGAATCTTTTCATAGGTCTATTGGCCATCTGTATGGCCTCTTTGGAGAAATGTCTATTCGTGTCCTCTGACTATGTTTTAGTTGGATTGTTAGGATTTTTTGGTGTTAAGTTGTGTGAGTTCTTTATAAATTTTGGATATTAACACCTTATTTGAGGAATCACTGATAAATATATTTCCCATTCAGTATGTTGTCTTTCCATTTTGTTTATGGTTTCCTTTGTTGTGCAAAAACATTTTATTGTGATATAGTCCCATTTGTTTATTTTTTTCTTCTGTTTCCCTTTCCCTAGGTGACATATCAGAAAAAAATATTACTAAGAGTAATATCAGAGAGTTTACTGCCTATGTTTTCTTCTAGGAGTTTTATGGTTTCGGTTCTTACATTTAAGTCTTCAATCCATTTTGAGTTTATTCTTGTATCTGGTGTAATATGGTAGTCTAGTTTCATTTTTTTGGAAATATCTGTCCAGTTTTCCCAACACTATTTATTGAATACACTCTCTTTACTCCATTATATATTCTTGCCTTCTTTTGGTCTGATGTATGCCTCTTGTAGACAACATATGTATGGGTCTTATTTTCTTGTCCATTCCTACCAAATGTCTTTGGATTGGAGCATTTAATACATTTATATTTAAAGTGATTATTGACAGGTATATAGTTATTGCCTTTTTATTATTCATATTTATGTTATTTTCTTCTCCCTTTCTTCTTTTTAAAGAAGCCCCTCTAATATTTATTTTAATACTGGTTTGGTGCTGTTGAACTCCCTTAGCCTTTTCTTGTCTTGGAAGCTTTTTATTTCTCTCTCAATTTTAAATGATTGCCTTGCTGTATAGAGTAGTCTTGTTTGCAGTTCCTTGCTTTTCATTACATTGAATATTTCCTGCCAATCTCTTCTGGCCTGCAAAGTGTCTTTTGAGAAATCAGCTGGTAGTCTTATAAGCGTTCCCTTGTAGGTAACTAACTGCCTTTCTCTTTCTGCTTTTAAGATTTTGTCTTTAAACTTTGGCATTTTATTTATGATGTGTCTCAGTGTGAACCTTTTTTGGGTTTATATTGTTTGAGACTCTCTGAACTTCCTGGGTTTGTATGTCTATTTCATTCACCAGTTTATGGAAATTTTCTGTCATTATTTCAATATGTTTGTATAAAGGTGTTTTTTATGCTTTTTGAAAACTGCATTATGATGAAAATTATTGAAATAAAAGTAATAATGAGATAATTAGTAGTCATTGATACTATCACCACAACCACCATTTAATGGGAGTATAAAAAGTGCAACTCTAAGTGCTAAGTTCATTATACAAATGTTTCGATCATGTTCTTCATGTAAAATATATCTTGTGAATTAGTATACATTGCACAGAAATTGTTTTGAAATATTAAAGCTAGATAGTTGAAATACAAATTCCCAGATTTCTCTAGGCAGAACCATACTATTATATACTATGCTTCTTTTATCTTTTGCTAACGTTCGTGTTGTCATATTCATTTTCTAAAGTAATTAACTCATTTTTCTTAATCAGGTAAACAAAATAGTATTTTGTTTAAATAACCTTACCAAAGACTAAAATAGTCCACATAAAAGAATTTTCCAGAGGGCTGACATTTAAAATGCACAAAATTTATTTTAACCACTTTGGACAGAAGTCTTCCTCAGACATAATTCACACCTTCTGATCCCTGAATGACTACAGAGCATGCAAAAAAAATGTATACACATTTTTAAAAATGAAAAAAATAATGTATTTAAATTGTTAATACTCAATATATACCGATAACAAAAGATGAATACAAGTCGTGTGTACATTTGTTTGGCACCCCAGCTATATGACTCTCCACATACCCTTTTCTTGATAAGGCAGAGGCTCACTCTAATTTCTACAATTGTTCTGGATTGTCATGCTAGGATACCTTTAGAGGTAACTAGCTATTTAAAATTGTTTATCCCAATATTTAGAGACTCTAGAGTTTCTTATATATTCTATAGCTTGATAAAAATATAGAACAAAATGTCTCCCTTCCTTTTTTTTTTTTTTTTTTTTGAGTGGTAGCTATGACCTTTACATATTTCAGCTATGTTCTCACCTATACAGTACCCAAATGTTCACCCCGTGATGGACTAAGATATATAATAGAAAGGCAAAACTGTTGCTAGTATTATGCCTTAAATAAGAATATTAGAACCTCTTCTACTGTTAAAATAGGTTAGTGCTAGCATGTGAATTGACCATATCTTACTTAATTTTTCAGTGGCCTTTCACATTTCCCCATTGTTCTCTGCAATATTTTTAGATATGTTCAAGGTTTAAGCAACCATTAAATAATTTGACTTATAACGTAGACAGTATCATTGTTAGATACCTACAAGACCGAACATGAGTCAAATATTAAACATGTTCTGGGACATTAATTTGTCCTTTAACATTGTTCAATGTTGAAAACAATGCTCTGAATTAATTAGCTAGTATGTACAGTTTACATGTAGATTTAAGGAAAGTATCCAAGGTCCCAGAACCAGGATTCAACCAAAGCTATCTCTGATTTTAAAATCTGTGCCTTTATTAATTCACTATTGTTTGTGCCATCAATATGATGGAATAAGACATACCAAGTGGGAACAAAAAAATACTGAATAGCCTTGATTCTAAATGTTATCGTTCATAAAGTTCATCAATAATTTTGCAACATTTTAATGGAAGATGTTTCAGTAAATGTACTTATTGACAGTAAGAGGCACCACAGATTTAAAAATATATAAACGTGAAAAGTACATCTTAGAATGTGTATATAAACATGTAAAAACACATCTTAGAAATTAAGAAACATCATTGACATGACCTGTTTAAAAAAAGAAGATGCAATTGTTAGAGTAAAACATATTTTCTGAGTTTAGATTAGGGAAGTAAAAGAGTAATGACTGATTAAAGCTGAGCTTAGTTAGGGATGCCATACAGGAGTGGAGTTACTTTAGGATCAGAGCTTGAGAAAGATGTGAATTAAGTGGTTGTAAAAATGAAATAGTTAACATTGGTATACTTAATTAGAAAAAACAAATATTTATATACATCATTTTTCTCCTAATCCTTGTGTCAAAGAAAAGAGTAAGTTAGAAGAGACTCCAGAAAACATTTTGATTTCGTGACTCTGTTTTCAAACTATGGTGAATTCAAAAGTAATCTGAATGCCTCCCTGATCCTCATAAATTGATAAATTTAAGGTAAGGATGTGCACTATTGGGAATTGTTTCGAAAAGGAAATAGAGCATGGGTGCACATACAAATTCTGACAATTAAGTTTACAAACTTGCCCCCATGTGCTTACATTGGCAACACTGTACAAACAGCTCAGTAAGGTTTCATAACCTTGGTATGTCAGTGTCTCACAGCTGTGTTCATGTCAACATGTGGCGGTGTCTTGCTGAGTGGCGTTCATTATTGTTGTTGCGTGTTTTGTGTGCCATCGTGAGAATGTCTGAGCTTGAATTAGAGCAACAAACAAACATTAAATTTCTTGTTAAACTTGGCAAGAGTGGAAATGGACTCAGGGACATGTTAGTTCAAGTTTATGGGGTTAATGCCATGAAAAAAACAGCAGTGTACAGATGGATTAAACGTTTTTCTCAGGAGAGAGAATGTATCACTGATGAGAGGTCAGGGTGGCCAGTAAAGAGCAGAACTGACAAAAACATTGCAAAGTTTCATCGAATTCTGTGTCGAAATTATCAGCTAATTGTGAGAAGCATAGCAGAGCAAGTAAACTTTGATAGAGAAACAGTTAGGAAATTTTTAACTGAAAATCTTGGCAAGAAATGTGAGTGCAAAAATGGTCCCGAAGGAGCTCAATGATAAACAAAAGCAAAGGAGAGTTGAAGTTCGCCAAGACCTTTTGGAGAGGCAAGACGATGTTTTGGGCTGTGTTATCAGTGGTTATGAAACATGGGTGTACCAATATGACCTTGAAACACAGCATCGAAGTGCACAATGGAAGTCAGCCAATTCTCCATAACCATAAAAGTTCCGTCAGTCCAAATCAAGAGTGGAAATGATGTTGCTAACATTTTTTGATATCAGAGGAATTACTCATTATGAATTTGTACCAATAGGACAAACAGTTAAACAAGTTTACTATTGGAAGTACTGAAAAGGCTGCATGAAAAAGTCAAACAAAAATGGCCTGAACTTTTCTCCAACAATACATGGCTCTTGCATCAGGACAATGCACCAGCTCACATGGCATTGTTTGTGAGGGAGTTTTTAGCCAGTAAACAAATAACTGTATTGAAACACCTTCCCTGCTCACCTGATCTGGCTCCCAGTGACTTCTTTCTTCACCCAAAGATAAAGGAAATATTGAAAGGAAGACATTTTCATGACATTCAGGACATCAAGGGTAATAATACACGCATAGCTCTGATGGCCTGTGGGGGCAGAGCCCCAGAAAGTAGTTTCCAGGCTCTAGGCCTCACATAAACAGGTGCTGGCTCAGGTAGTAAATGGCCATCAACTGTGATTGCATGGCCATCAGCTGTGGCTAGTTGGCCGTCAGCTGTAACCAGTGAGCCATTGGCCACTAATATAACTGCTGTGGCTGTGCTAGCAAAGAGGAAGAGAGAAAATGGGGGCTAGCAAAAAGATGGTGGCTGGGCTGGCAAGCGTGGATGGTGGTTTGCGGACATTGTGGATCCAGCCTCCAATGAGAGTATAGTGCCGCCAGCGAGAATATACTAGTATGACTCCCCTATCTATGGCTCCTTGTGTGTTCCTTTTTGGCCTCACCATGTCCTGCGTTCTTGTATGGGGAGTGGGAGCAGAAACCCCACTGGACACCCTGCACGACAAATGGCGCAGCGAGCAGGGTCTCCCACATGACAAATGGCGCAGCGAGCAGGGTATGGTGCCGGCCAAAGCTCTCCAAAGGACGGTGAAGCAGTTTGTGTGTATGAACACCCAGTCTGAGGAAGACCAGGAAGAGCAGCTGCCGGAGAGCTGGACCCCCGTGGAGGGGTGGGAGGACATGGACGGTTCTCCCACCAGCACAGGAAAAGCCATGCAGCTGCTGGAGAGATGGAGCCCCGTGGAGAGGTGGAAAGATGTGGACGGTTCCCCAACCAGCACAGGCCGGAGAAAGCAAAGGTCGTTGCGGCCCTGTGGGCCGGGAAGTTCCTGCTCAGGCAGCCCGGATGCGGGACTTGTCCCAGGAGGAAAGGCTTGCTGAGTCCTCCGTGGGAGATGAGGGTGAGGTCAAGGTCGTCCCTCACCCCCAGGACAGCCCTGGTGAATGACTATGGACTATGGGGAATTGCCTTCCATCCCTAATTTAATGGACCGCTTGACTGTTTGTTTGGGAACTGTTGTTAGTGGAACTGGGGGATATTTGCTTTTGTGTCTTGACTGGCCGCCATTGAGAATATGTAAGCACCTTGATTGTGAGTCGCTGTTGTGCCAGCAGGGTACCCTGAGAGGCACAGAGAGAGTGGCAGTGCCCTGAGAGCCCTGGCTGAGTCCAGGAAGTGTGGCTGTGCCCACAGAGAGTGGCAGTGCCCTGAGAGCCCTGGCTGAGTCCAGGAAGTCTGGCTGAGCCCTGAAGATACCCTGGCTGTGCCCAGGAAGTCGGGCTGTTCCCAGAGAGAGTGGCAGTGCCCTGAGAAACCCTGACTGTGCCCTGAGAAATCCTAGCTGTGCCCGGGGAAACTAGTGGTACCCTAAGAAGTCCAGGAAGTCTGGCCGTGCCCAGAAGTACTGGTGGTGCCCTGAGAAACCCTGGCTGTGTCCGGGAAGACAGGTGGTACCCTAAGAAGTCCAGGAAGTCTGGCTGTGCCCAGAAGTACTGGTGGTGCCCTGAGAAACCCTGGCTGTGTCCGGGAAGACAGGTGGTACCCTAAGAAGTCCAGGAAGTCTGGCCGTGCCCAGAAGTACTGGTGGTGCCCTGAGAAACCCTGGCTGTGCCCAGAGAGCCTGGCTGTGTCCAGGATATTGCATTCACCTTCAGGCTCCTTGCACAGGGCCCCTCGCGGAAGACGCTTGTCGCGTAGATTGTGAGGCAAGAGCCTGTAGGGGTGGAGTGTGGGGACAGAGCCCCAGAAAGTAGTTTCCAGGCTCTAGGCCTCACATAGACAGGTGCTGGCTCAGGTAGTAAATGGCCATCAACTGTGATTGCATGGCCATCAGCTGTGGCTAGTTGGCTGTCAGCTGTAACCAGTGAGCCATTGGCCACTAATATAACTGCTGTGGCTGTGCTAGCAAAGAGGAAGAGAGAGAATGGGGGCTAGCAAGAAGATGGCGGCTGGGCTGGCAAGCGTGGATGGTGGTTTGCGGACATTGTGGATCCAGCCTCCAGTGAGAGTATAGTGCCGCCAGCGAGAATATACTAGTATGACTCCCCTATCTATGGCTCCTTGTGTGTTCCTTTTTGGCCTCACCATATCCTGCGTTCTTGTATGGGGAGCAGGAGCAGAGACCCCACTGGACGCCCTGCATGACAAATGGCGCAGCGAGCAGGGTCTCCCGCATGACATGGCCATTACAGAAAAAGAGTTCCAAAATTTCTTTGAAGGGTGGACTAGGCACTGGCATAAGTGCATAGCTTCTCAAGGGGAGTACTTCGAAGGAGACTATACTGATAATCAGCAATGAAGTATATAGCACTTTTTCTAGGATGAGTTCATGAACTTAATTGTCAGACCTTTTAAATAGTGTGAACTCTTGATATGATGTCATGAAAATGACACTTTACCTTTGTGGTCTTACTCCTCCAAACCCATTTCCCCAGTCTAATCAGACAAATCATAGTTGGGTGTCACTCTACAATATAATTAACTTTACCATAACTCCTCCAAACTGTCAAAGTCATCAAAAACAAGGAAAGTCTGAGAAACTGTCGCAGCCTAGTGCTCCATAACAACTAACTGTGATGTGATATATTTTATAAAATCCTGGAAGAGAATACCCACAACCCTCACCCCAACTCACCTACCATCTTAGGATGCTACCACTGGAATTTCCAATTTGCTGTACAAACAATAGAAGCTCTAGGATTTACTGAAGTCAAAAGACTACATGTTACACAGGTGAGATCATTTTGACAAGGCACGCTACCGCCTGCAAAGATCTTTAAACACTCTCCAAATATACCCTGATTTGTAAGTATAGAAAGAAGCTTCAGAGGGTAAGGGGGATCAAATATATGGTGATGGAAGGAGAACTGACTCTGGGTGATGAACACACAATGGGATTTATAGATGATGTAATACAGAATTGTACACCTGAAATCTATGTAATTTTACTAACAATTGTCACCCCAATAAATTAAAAAAAAAAAAAAGAAAGAAGCTTTACAAAAATAGCAAAATGTTTAAGTGCACTGAAACTTACAAGAACAAAATCAGGTGAGCAAATGGTTACTTCTAATTATCTGCTGGTTTTCAAGGGTTCAAAACTAGCAATTCACCAAACTCATTGATGATTTTCTGAAAACCAATCCTTTTAAGAGATATTTTCTCTCTCTTTTTAGTAGAGATTTAGCAGCCAAACTTTTGGACATGCATATTTGAACATGTGTGAAGTCCATATTTTAGAATCTGAAAACAGATTTTCCTTTCCTGGAGAGAGGAGATTTAACTATTCACCCAGCAACAGAGCAGCTGTTGTTATTTGTTGCAACTGGCAGATCCCAAACAACTGATTAAAAAAAGGTAAGAAAGAAAATGAGTTCTTCTGTAGCTGAGTCATGCTAAGAAAACAGATGCAGAAAAAAAAGTAAGCATGAGGCATTATGGCAAATAGTAAACAATTTATTTTGATGTAGGCAAATTCTGTCAAAGTCAGGGCATCCACCTATGTAGAAAGGCCAACACAATCTGATTTCTTTTATGAAAGTTTTAAGTCTTTTATTGTGTATAGGGGGGAAGTTAATATTTTAATTTAGAATTATTTTTATAGCTACTGCTAGCATAGATAAAAATTTATAGTTTCACAGCTGTAGAGTTTTTAGATTTAATTAGAAGAACTGTTCCCTTTATGCAACAGCTTTCTCATGAAGGTAGGCTGTGCTGATTTGAATTAAAGTGCTTTAAATAATTTTTACCAAGTTTCCTGCTGTGAATAGCTAAGTAGAAGTTTTGTGGTGCATGATTTAAAATACTTTTTTTTCCCCTCGTAACTGAGTTTGGGAAGTTTTTCTGCCCTTAGCAATAACAGTTTCTAAGCAAACACTTTTATAAGGAAAGGAGAGGTCATTATGACCCTGTTCATTAGTCAATTCTGGGTTTATTGAGAAATGTGTGCACAGGAATTTGGAGACTAAAATAGAAATGTATTACAAGGCCCTACCTTTTCCTTCATAGATTTCACAAATTAATTATAAATACAAAGTAAAGGAACAAGCATTGATGATGCATATCTACACATTAAATTTTGTGAAAGAAACTGGAATCACATGGATTAAAGGCAGAAGATATTCACACGAGGTAGAGAAGTTGAGGTCAGAATCCCATTTGGAAAAATGCCTCTGAGCCAAAGAGGAAGCCAGCACGGCTCTGAGAGGTGTGGAGGACGGCCCTGGCTTGTCTGCGTTTGGGAACTTGTTAGGCTCCTTGGACTTCAGGAGCCATGGATTTCAAATTCACATGTTTAAATGTGAAATGCAGTCAGGCAACCATTTGTGTAGTTTCTTTTGGTCAAATACTTTACTTGTAAAATTGAATTTCAGCCAAACAATATAAATAGGAGGGAATAGAGAGATGTTTGGTAATTTGACATTATGATAAAGAGGTTAAATGTAAATCATTTTACTTGATTTCAGTTAACTGACACACCTAGGTGTACTATAAAAAGAGGATTTTAACAACAAAATGTAGACATACAAACGTTTTATTATTGTTACAAAAGGCCATCTGTGGGGACAGAGCCCCAGAAAGCAGTTTCCAGGCTCTCGGCCTCACATAGACAGGTGCTGACTCAGGTAGTAAATGGCCATCAACTGTGATTGGATGGCCATCAGCTGTGGCTAGTTGGCCTTCAGCTGTAAACAGTGAGCCATTGGCCACTAATATAACTGTCGTGGCTACGCTAGCAGAAAATGAGGGCTAGCAAGAAGATGGTGGCTGAGCTAGCAAGTGCGGATTGCAAGAGGCGGATGCTGCCAACAAGAATATAGTGATATGACTCCCCCATCTATGGCTCCGTGGGTGTTCCTCTTTGGCCTCACCATATCCTACGTTCTTGTGTGGGGAGCGGGAGCAGAGATCCGGCAGGCCGCCCTGCATGACACCATCCCTCTTTCACTTTTATAGATGATTATTTCAAACTCTCTCCTCTGTCTTTCATTCACCAACAAGTTTCTCTTCAATTCTTCCTTTCAGTTGAAGAATTAGTTGCCATTTCTGAGAAAACAGACTGGAGAGGAGAAAATCTGCAATCTCCCATCACCATATCCATCTACCAGCATGCACTGGGCCAAAATTCTCTGTCCTCTCTCCAGTTAGTATGTATTTATCTTTGTGTCTCTAAATAACAACTGCTATTGCTATTATTGATTTGTAAGTTTTATTGATCAATTTTCTTCCTAATGTGAAAGCTCTATTTTTCCTTCTGCTTCACTATACGTATAGTTTGTATTCATCTCCAATATCCGCTCAGTGTTACATAGCTATTTTGGCTAAAAAAGTACATATTCCAATTTTAATATTTCATGTCTATTATATTCTATTTACCACTGACCTCGATAGTAAACTATGATTACATTTGCTTCACTCTGTATGGTGGATTATTTTTTTCATGTTTTATTGTTTAGTTTTCTACATTCACAAATTTAGCATGATTTCTTTGCCAAATATCAAAATCTCCTCAGAAGACATCCAAATTCTTCAGATAGTCTATTCATGTTATCTTTCTGAAGATGTATGTCCCATAACTCTGACCTTTTTCCAATGTACAGGATTCCCTTCACTCTGTCTACAGCAGTGTTGCTGAAACATGCCTCACTGCCCTCCTACACATTTCTTCTTCTT